>NC_143571.1:77569545-77872575 GCF_054136105.1 Typopeltis vanoorti
TTATGTGGTCCAGGGGACCCTGATTCTGATGAATAAAACATTATTTCCTGTGAGTTCAATCACTACATTAATTTCTGTCTCTTTCAAGTTGTTGTTTTAGTTTAATTATTATTATTCTTGTTATCATTGTAATGCACCACATATCCAGCTGAAATGAGTGACGCAGCTGTCGCTTACACCATCGAAATATTATTATTCCATTTTATCTGCTTTAATGTAATTATCCGCTTGTTTTCAGCTCTGCCAGTACCAAAATTTCCCCTATCGGCGACTTTTGGTACTAAATCTTTTTTCGTGGAAATCATCCCGCCATGCCTTCAAAAGTCTCAATATAAAATTTGGTCTCATTCCATTTAATGGTTTTAGCTACAGATGTCTCCAAAGAGGGAAAGTTATTTTATGGCCACCCTGTATTTAAGGAATTTTAGAGATATAGACTGAATGAGTGAGTAAAAAATTAAATAAAGGAAGGTATATTGAACAGTGATAAAATAGATACTTCAAAGAAAATTTCTGTATGGCAAAGGGAGACTACAGAACTTTTAGCTGAATGCTATGTTCAGTTTGTTTTATAAAGTATTTCTTATCTCTCAGCATGGAATTTAACTGTGAAAGTCAAGTATGAGAGAATATTATTGAGCTCATTTATTGTAATTCTTAAAATGGCAATTTAATTATTCTATGTATTGTCTGTTTTATGTAATTATGTTTACAGTAAATATTTTAAATTTTTGCAATCAAGCTTCATTCTTTAGAACACAACATATTGATCCTAAAGTCAACGCACTTTCACAGATACGAATCTGTAACAATCTAACCAACTAAAATAACTTAAATATTTTATTCCACAACTATCTTTAATTAATATTACTAAATATAAAGAACCAAAGGCTTCAATTCAGCGACGTAAAATTATTTAAATTAAGGGGATATTACATCCCACATTGTTTCAGAGCCGAATAAGGAACTCAAAGATAGACGTCTAAGAGTTTCATGCTGAATATAGAAACTACATGAAGTTCGGTGAGTCCAAGTGTAAGCCAAATACCTAGTAGTGCAATACGGGGCAACTCATAGTAAAGGTGGAGCAAGTTCCGTTGACTGTTCTTAGTATTTACTCATAATGTAAAAACCCAGCCCTTAGGAGCTGTATTACTGTTCTACATTATGAGAGAGATCACTACCCAGACCAGTTTCAACCTTTTTTTTTTTTTGAGGTCTCATCAGTGAGTAGGTAGACCTGGATAATACCAAGTGTGCAGTGAACAGAACTTACATACCCTACTATGCGAATTGCCAAGAAGGTGTCCTAATAAATTACTAAATATAAAGAGCCAAAGACTTCAATTCGGCAACGTAAAATTATTTAAATTAAGGGGATATTACATCCCACATTGTTTCAGAGCCGAATAAGGAACTCAAAGATAGACGTCTAAGAGTTTCATGCTGAATATAGAAACTACATGAAGTTCGGTGAGTCCAAGTGTAAGCCAAATACCTAGTAGTGCAATACGGGGCAACTCATAGTAAAGGTGGAGCAAGTTCCGTTGACTGTTCTTAGTATTTACTCATAATGTAAAAACCCAGCCCTTAGGAGCTGTATTACTGTTCTACATTATGAGAGAGATCACTACCCAGACCAGTTTCAACCTTTTTTTTTTTTTGAGGTCTCATCAGTGAGTAGGTAGACCTGGATAATACCAAGTGTGCAGTGAACAGAACTTACATACCCTACTATGCGAATTGCCAAGAAGGTGTCCTAATAAATTACAAAATATAAAGAGCCAAAGACTTCAATTCGGCAACGTAAAATTATTTAAATTAAGGGGATATTACATCCCACATTGTTTCAGAACCGAATAAGGAACTCAAAGATAGAAATCTAAGAGTTTCATGCCGAATATAGAAACTATATAAAGTTCGGTGAGTCCAAGCGTAAGCCAAATACCTTTTGACTCGCCAAACGATAATGCAACTGCTGTTAATACAAGTAATTTAAATGTAATTGAAGATGGTGAAATTTTTAAAGCACTTAATCCTAATCTTATTATTCCTGCATTTTCAGGAGGTGATAATGAAAATGTTGAATCATATTTTAAAAATGTAAAAAAAAGATATAGGGAAATGGTCTGAATATCACTTGTTAATTTTTCTTAGCAATAAGTTAGTAGGGAATTCAAAAACTTTCCTGAATACTTTACCTGTGTTAAGAGACACTATAAATTACAGTGCATTTAAGAGTTTGTTAATCTCAGAATTTTCAAAGATCAGATATGCAAGTCCAAACTTATGGAAGTTACATCAATACATTCAAGATAATAAAGAAACAGTTCCAAAGTATCACAGATTGCTAAGTATAGCTCATAATTTAAGTGGCTCAGCTGATGAGAAATCACATTTAGGATGATCTATGTTTCATCAGTTTAGAATAGGTCTAAAAGATAAATTAAAAAAGTAGCTTATAAGAAAAAATTAAAAATTTAGAAGAATGTTAGGGAAAGAGAGGAAAGGGCTGAGATGTATACCAACCCTCAAGTTCCAAACAAGTACATTCTTTAACTATAGAATAACATGTATGCCACAGTAAATAACTTCGTTATGTAAATATTTAGTCTATGTATCATAAGACATCATCAGTACAATTATCGAACAACAATAGGAATTGAATTAAAAAGTAGCACTAATAGTAGTGTGCATGCTTAATTTGGAATCCCTCTTCATAACACATGACTGTGTTCATTGATTAAAACTAATGAGCTGAAATCTATTAAATTAAAATATAACATATAAATTTATTTAATACAATTGAGGATAACAATTTCCCAAACTTTTGGAATAGTGAGGCTTAAACACTTTCTTTATATAAACATGAATGTTTATATAAAGAAATCTCCATAGCAGCTTAGCATTTTGCCATTGGATCTTGTGGCTAGTGTTTTCAATTTCATGTTGTGCAAGCCAAATGTGAGGTTTCATAAGATGGATGTGTTCTTGATGTTCAGAGATATTATGTTTGTCCATAGTAAGACAAGTAACATGAACATGGTACTTCGCATGCACCAGGTAGCATCATTGGTGAGAAATTTGTCTTTTGGAGAAGGTAGCAAGTTGTGAATTTGGTTTGATGGGTTTACAGGTGGCAATGAGTTGATATTTTTCATAATTTTTGCTGCACGTTCAGAGATACCTTTTAATATATAGTATAGGAGTCCTGTGGGCTTCTTGTCTGGGTTGATTTATAGGAGAGTGGCTGATTATTTTTTGGGCTATTATTGGATTATATCCATTTAGTAATGCTGTTTCTTTGACAATTTTCAATTCTTGTTTTGGAGATTCTTCAGGAGAACAAATCTTGTGTTCTCTGGATTCTAAAGATTTTATGATACCATATTTTTGAGATGGATGGTTTGCTGATGTATCGTGGATATACTGACCTGAAAAGGTTGATTTTCGGTAGACAGAAGTGGAAATGGATCCATCTTGATTATGCTGGATGTGTACATCAAGAAAGGAAATACCTTTTGATTCTTTTTCTAGTGTGAACTTGGAAAGAGGATGGAGGATGTTGATTTTTTGTAGAAATGAGTGGAGTTCTGGTTCTGTGTGACTCCAAACTGCAAACACGTCATCAACATACCATAGCCAAATTGTTGGTTTGGGATCAATACTAAATATTCTTTCTTCTAGGTTTCAAGAAAAAAGTTGGCTAGGTTAGGTGATGAGTCCATTGCTGTTCCTGCTTGTTTATATATTTTATCTTTCCACATGAAGTAACCTGATATAATTGCAGATTTGAATAATTCCACTATGGCCGATGGAAATTTTTGAGTTAAAAATTCTATTGTCTTTTTTTGAGGGATATCAGTGAAGAGAGAGACAATGACAAGGCTTACATGTCTGTATCTGCCAGTTTAATGCCATTTATTCTTGTATGAAATTCTATGCAATTTTTTATCGATGAAGCTGAGTGATTTATTTCTAACTCAGCTCTCAGATCCATAAGTTAAAATTGGTTTGAACACTGTCTTGTATACAGCTAATTTAGTGTTTTGACTAATTTCTCTCTTATTCCATATAAATTTATTCAGTTGAATTCCTACCATACCAGCTTTGTCAATTCTGTTGTCTATTTCCATATTTAATTTACCATCTTCACTAAAAATCATGCCTAAGTAGATAAAATGTTTTACTTGTTCTATAGGTTCTCCATTCAAAATGCAGTTGATATTTTAATTCCGTCTATTTTCATTGTCTTTGTCTTGTTATTTATTGCTGACCTTCATACGAAATCTATTACACGAGTTATTCAGTTTAGTCGGGGAATCTTTGCAGACTTGTAGCAGATTTATTTAGACGTATAACATCATCTGCATAGAGTAAAGAGCTGAGATTAAGATCTCCAATTTTGATATCAGGTTTAATACCATTTTCCTTCATAATGTGATCAGTACAGCAGCGTAGCTGGAGGCGGCGGCACTTTGAATCTTTTTTGAACTTTTACAGTTAATTCTAAAATACAGTCTCGAAAACTCAGTTCGAAATATTGTAATACTGCTGCGAATTTTCCTCACAATTGCTATAAATGTTGTTAGTTGTGAGAGGAGTTTTTCTAAATAAAATTGATTCAGAATTACCAACATTACTATGAAATAGACTTCGCCAATGTCATCGATTTTGCTAACAGAAAAGCAAGAAAAATAACATTTTAATTTATTTCCCTATATGTCGTTTTGACTTTTTATAGTATTTTTGGTGTATTGAGAGGGGCAGCAAACTCAGGGACTGCTCCGGTGACAAAAGCTCTAGCTACACCACTGGATCCATATAGATAATAAATAACAGAGGGGATAATGTACATCCTTGTCTGACACCAGATTTAACATTAAACCATCTTCCTGTACTTCCTTCAATTCTAACTGCTGACTTACAACTCAGATAAAAACTAAGTATTGTCATCATCATCATGCATATCAAGGATTTAGGCCTAGCATTGCCTGTTCCAGCCTTAGAAATCATCGTTTAAGAGGATGACTGGATCCATATAGATAATAAATAACAGAGGGGATAATGTACATCCTTGTCTGTCACCAGATTTAACATTAAACCATCTTCCTGTACTTCAATTCTAACTGCTGACTTACAACTCAAATAAAAACTAAGTATTGTCATCATCATCATCATTATGCATATCAAGGATTTAGGCCTAGCATGGCCTGTTCTGGCCTTAGAAATCATCGTTTAAGAGGACGTCCTGGTTTTCTTTTTCCTGATTTTTTGTACTTTAAGGCTTGTTTTGGTAATCTTTCTGTTTTCATTCTTTGAACATCTTCCATCCATTTATGTTTATATTTTTTAATTTTTTCTATTACTGGTTCTTGGTTTAATTCTTTCATAATTTTTTCATTTCTTTTGTGATCAAATAGGGCATACTTTGCAGTTTTTTCTCATAAACTTCATTTCTGCCTGTTGTTAATCTTTGTTTGTCTTTTTGTTTTATTGTCCAGATTTCGCTTCTATATATTAAGACTGGTAGGGCTAATGTATTGTATACGTTTAATCTGGTTTGTTTTTGGACTAGGTTTGGTTTAAATATAGAGTTAATTACACCTGTTATTTTTAAATATTTTGCAATTTTTACGTTTATATTTTTTTCGTATGTGATCGTACATCCTAGGTAGTTAAATGAATTCACCTGTTCTAAGATCTTGCTATCTATTACTATTTTAGTTCTTGCTGGATCTTGTCCTTTAAAGGCCATAGTTTTTGATTTTTCTGTTGATATTATCATACCATAATCTTTGGATATCTCATTTAGATCTAAAATAGCTTTCTGTAGTTTGTCTTCAGAATTTGTGATTATTATTTGGTCGTCGGCAAAGAGGAGAGTGTTTAAGTTTACTAAGTATTGCTTGATATAATGCTGCATTGACACCATACAACTGTAGCACTTTGAACAGCTTCTCTCTTGGCACATTGTCATATGCCTTTTTCAGATCTACAAAACTTAAATACAGATCTTTGTTATATTCCCACGATTTCTCAACTGTTTGTCATAACATGAAAATTTGATCCTGACTGCCTCTATTTGACCTCAATCCAGCTTGTTCTTCACCAAGCTTCCCTTCCACAATTCTTCTCGACTGTTTCTCAAGTATACTTAAATCTTACCAGGAACACTCTACTCCAATCATCTGAAATTCATCCCTCTGTCCAGGTCTTGATTCCTGGCCTGATTCCTGATTGCATGTGTATTGAATGTTTTTTTACTACTGTGCTGTCATTACTGCTTGTTTCAATTAGTAATTTTTCGAAAAAATTACTCTATACATCAAGGATATCTTTTTTTCACTAGTTTTCATGTCATCTTTTTCATCTCTAATTCCTTTTAGCATTCCTTCCTCCATTTCTGTACTTTTTCAACTCCAGAATATTTTGCCACCTTTTTGATATTTATTTTCTATGTTCTTACCAAAATCTTCCCATGACGTTTGTTTAGCTAGTTTTACACAGTGTTTAGCTTACATTTGTCTGTATTTTCTAAGAGCACAAGCTGACTTATTTGCCACTAACTTTTGATATGCTTTCTTCTTTAACTTCACTGCTTCTTTAACTTCCTGTGTCCACCATGGGGTTCTGATTTTTCTATCCTTGCATACAACACCACATGCCTCTCTGGCCAAATCAATGTTTTCTTCAGGATTTGCCACTGACACTTGAAGGTTTGATTCTTGTTCTCAATCTCTTTCAATTTTTTTTTGAATAATATTTGTGTATTTTATTCTACAGTTTACATCTGAGAACTGCTAAACTTTTATTTGCTTTAAAACTTTCTGACATGTTTTCGTGTTCAGTATGAAATTCAGTTTTATCCTGCTCAAGACTAAATGGCGATCACTTCCAATTTCAAATCCTCTGTACACTCTAGTGTCCTTCACTAGTGGGAAAACATCACTATTAACAATAATAGTGATGTTTTCATATATTAACATAGTCAATGATACTTTTCTTATTCCTTGCCTCGTCTCACCATGTAAATTTGTGCACATTTTTATGTTTGAAGATTGTGTTAGTAATAACCAGTCCATGTCCTGAGCAGAAATCCAACAGGTATTTGCCATCATTAGCTTTGCTCTTTTCTCCAAATTTTCCCAAAATATTTTTGTATGTCTGATGATCATTTCCTATTCTGCTATTTAGATCCCCCAACAAGGACCAACTTTTTATTTTTCATTGTGTCAGTTGTTTTCTCTAAATCCTCAAAAAATTCCTCCACTTATACATTAGCATAACCTTCTGTGGGACCATAGGCACAACACAAATAAGTCTCATTGTCCAATTCCCAATTCTGATATTTGCCCACATCAGCCTACTTGATATTGCTTGCCATTCAAGAAGATTAGCCTCGTATTTTTTGTTCATTACTATAGCTATACCTTCTTTTCCCTGATTGTCATTGCCTGTATGTGTGTGTGTATATACACACACACACATTGCCTGAATATATATTTCAAGGAATTCAGGGCTTTACTTCTGATGGTTGAGCATCATTGATCACTTTGGCTATTAAAAAATGTTGTCTATCAGTTTCAATACTAGACATATGACTGGTGTCCTTTTCAATGTTGTGTATGAAATCTAAATAGGGAATATGTTTGGGCAAAATCACAAATTTATGTGACCCTGTGCTATTACATTCAGCTGATCTTCAGTTAGAGTATGGCCAGATAAGCTTGTGACATGGTTATTAATATTTCAAAAAATGCAGGTACTAAATTTAGCATTTGAAAAAAGTATTTATTTAATACTAAATATTAAAAATAATTTTCAAAAATGTCTTTAATATAAAGGTGAATATTAGGCGGGGAATAACATACTTAGAGCAAATCAAGCTCAGGAAAATATAACATATGCATCTCCCTTGTCCAATACATTTGTCACCATATTATAAGTACGTAGCAAATGTGTAAAACACTACTTCCTTTAACAAACCCATGCTGACAAGCACAAAGAATACCATTATCGTTGACTTACTTTTGTATCCCATCTCTCACCAACTTATCCAATACAACTCCAGATATACAGATCAGCCTATAATTTGTTGCCTTAGTCTTATCACCACCTTTGTGAAGTGGAATGATTTTGCCTTCCTTCCACTCCTTAGACTTGTGCTGTTGAAAGACTTGTCAAACAGGTTGGCCAATGCTGATGCTAACTCCTTGGTGCATTCTCTTAAGACATGTGGTGATATGTCAAGTCCTATTGCCTTATTAACATGTAACTTCTCATATGCTTCTTGTTTGCTCACCATTATGTCTTCTCTCATTTTATTCTCTACACTTGAGCTTCTGACTTTGCAATGAAGATAAAACATTCAGTGAGCAATTCCTGGTGAATTGCTCACTGAATGTCTCTACTACGTCCTCTGCAGTAGTCACAAATCTCCCACTTTCATCTATTAATCATCTTACCATAATGATTCTTCTTTCTACTTGCTACATATCAAAAAAACTCATGAGGGTTTTTCTTGGTCTGATTTGGTAATTTTTGCTTCTACTGCACTTTGTTGTCCTTACCAACTGGGTCACTTTCCTGGCTTGATCTTTATTCTCTTCATGCAACTGATTATTACCATTATTCATCTTGCGGTGCGCCCAAAGTGCCTTCTTCCAGATTTCACACTTAATCTCTTTGTTCACAGCCCTTTGATCTTTGAAATACACAACTTCACACATTGATGTTGTGTATTTCTTTGTCATTTCCTAAGTAATATTTATTTCCTTATCATTCAACTTCTTGTTCCATGCTACAGCTTCAAGCTGTCTCCTAAGATTATCGTAATCACTGGCCTTGTACTTCTTCATATCGTTAGCCACAATCCATACGATCACTTCATGATTACTCTCACGAACTGGATGAAAGTGTGAAACCTAATTACATCCTCTGATGAAATGATCAGATCTAAAACTCTTGATCCTCACATACCCTCCTTTATATTCTGCCTTTGATAGTTGTCTCTCAGAACTCTAGAAATTAATTTTCCTGATTCCCAAATGCTATCTCTTCATTCCGATCTATACTGCCATAATTAAAATCATTCATAATAATCATCCTTCCCTTGTGTTCACTAACCCAAAGTTGCTTATACATTTTTTTCATCACCACATTCCATATACCCTGCCCTATAGCTACATCCAACTAATTCTCTTCCTGTCAACTTCCACCTCACACCACATTGCCTCATAACCATTTCCACTTTTACTCTTTCATGTCTACCTTATGGACATAATTCCCCTGCTATCATCAGAAACACTCCTACCTTCTTGTGCTTTCTATCTTTGTGAAAAACACTGTACCCTTCCATTTCTATTCTTGTTAGGATATAATCTTTATGTTCCACTTATTTCAATGATTTTGGGGCAACTAAACTCAATTGCATCTCCCTTATTTCTGATACTTCTAGTATTTGTAAATAAACACAACAGTTCACTTTTAGGTCTATAATCAGACCTTTATTACTGCTTAACACATATATCTACCAGTGACGTCATGTGCCCATTTCATTTGGGGTGTGCTGCCATGTGGCTTATGCAACCCTCACTACAAAATTAATGTCAGTTTGACTGTATGATTGCATTTTTATCGATTTATGAAGGTTTTAAGACTTCATAGTGCATCAGCGTTCATCTTAATTGGTCCAATGTAATTAATTGTATGCTAACTTTGAAGACTATATCAATTAATTTTCCAAATGTCTTGAGATTTGAAAATCACTGAACCTTTGATTAGGAGTGCTCATGTTTTTGCACTTTTCTGGCTAAATAATTAAAGTCTGAATAACCGTTCTTATTCCCAACACCTTTCTCTTTGAAGAATAATAAACAAGGCCAACAAAAAAAAAAGTCTTGACTGCACTTCACATTCAGTTAACCATTCTTATGTATTGTATTGTAAAAGAGAAGTGTCTCATGTGCTTGGTTTTTGGATCTTTGTACTTGCTCAATAAATTTGGAAGAGGAAGATGAGGCTTACCTCCTTTGACTACAATCATACAATCCACAATAGCTCTGGCATAAAACAGGACATTTATTAGATTGTCAACACTGTTTCCCATTGTAAATATGGGCAAAAAAGTTATAAATTATTTAAAGAGAATTATATATTACAAATTTGTCTATATTGGTGTCCTAAACACGTCAGATTACACTTCACGCACGCAGAACAAATTGAACACAGAAAACAAACTCCTGACTAATAAGAATGTTCAGTTAGATTGGTTGACACAACCAATTACATCCATCTCTGGATGCTATTGTTTGAGCACACGCCTTGCTTCACCTTCTGGGTCGTTTAAAACCACTGAAATTCTAAGAATATGACCCACTACACAATCTGTATGTCTGTTCGAAGGGTTCAAAGGTGTCTGTATTTGTGACTGCACACCCGGGCTGTTAATGCAAATGGATTCAATGTTTATGCATTGAAAATTGCCCTCTTCATGAAACATTAGTACATTGTGTTTAATTTTAGGAATTGTGCAAAGCCAGGAAACGATTAGGGGAGTCTTTAACAGGAATAAATGCAAAAATAGAATAGTGATATTGCTATTCCATGGGTGCACTGTACAACTAGCACACCCTGAATATATGCCCCTTCATAACTACTCAGTCGCGGCTACCCCACTCGTATCCTGATCTATTCCATTTCTATGCTAATCATCCCCATATATATATTATTATTTACAGCATCTCCATGGAGTATGGAAACTCATCGCAGGAGATCTAAATCAACCATCATACACAAATCCTATCATACCTCTCCTTGAATCCATTTACCATCAGGGAACTCGAAACCAATTCTGGTAATCAATTCCACTCAATTGCCACTCTCTATGCAAAAAATCTCATCCACACACCCCTACTAACCACTCTTGCACAACTTCCACAGATGGTCCTTTTCTCTATTTGTCATATTGAAAAATTTCAATATATGACAAATAGAGAAAAGCATCAATTTTATAAAACCCCTTTAATATCTTAAAAGTTTCTCTCATGTCCTCTCTTTTCCACCTTTACGAAGTTTGTGCAAAGTTTAGTTGAAAACTAAACTTTGTAACCCACAGGTCTATGGAATACTCCCTTGCAGGGAGTATTCTACAGATCTGTCACCATCTTGGTCACTCATCTCTGAATCTTTTTGACCATCTCCTGGTCCCCAAGAAACCAAGGTGACCAAACCTGTGCGGTAGTCAAGATATGACTGAATCATAGCCTTATAGAGAGGAATAATAGCTTCTTTATCTTTACTTGTTATTGTGTTTTTCAACATCCAAGTAATTTGTTAAGTTATTTTACCAACTTTTGCAATATTCTCTCTGAACTTCAACTCTTTGTCCCCTATTATCCCTAAGTCCTTGACCTCATCAGTTTCTAGCAATCCAGCACCATTAATGTCATACACCACATGCAACCTTTTCAACCAAAAGTGCATAACTTTACATTTTGCAACATTAAATTGACAATCATTATCCTTTTCCCACAATGCCAATTTATTTACATAATCTTGCAGTATATATACATCAACTTTATCAACTATTATTATCCACAGTTTTGTACCATCAGCAAACAGCTGAAGATCCCCTCTTAAATCTTTCCTTATGTCATTGATATACAAATTAGAGTAGTAGCCCTAGTACCAAACCCCGAGGCACTCCACTAGTCACCATCATTCTCCTAGACTCCACTCCTCCATATGCTACTTCCTGATGTCTGTCCATCAGCCACCCCCCTATCCATGCTGCTAGCTTCACGTATCCATTCCCATCCTCTCCAGCTTTTTGTAATAGTTTTTTGTGTGGTATTCTGTTCAAATGCTTTGGCAAAGTGAAGTATTATCATGGTGTATCCATTGCCTTTACCCAATTCTGTTGTCACTTTACTGTAAAGTGTGAATAATAAGTTACTAAGACAGAAAACCTTTACACCTTTATAGACTCTTTACAAATGCATGTCGTCCACTGTAATTGCATCTCTATCCATTCATGCTGTATTTTACCTTTCACCGACTTTTCTGATACTTTAACAACCACTCCTGATATATTAATTACTCTGTAGTTTGTTACTTTTATCCAATGGTACTATCTTATGCTCTTTTTACTCCCTTGGAAACCTGCCAGAGATGAGACTTAGATTGAACAACTTCATCAGAGGAAATGCCAATTTACTTGTACATTCATGTAGTGCAAGGGGTGATATGCGATCCAGTACCACTGCTGTGTTCACAGTTCACATTCATATTTTTTTTTTTTTAATATGCTGAAAACCTCCTGTTCATCTATTTCAATGTTGATATGCACGTTTATAACATCAGAAACTGAAAAATCCCCACCTGGATGACACACCTTTTCAAAATGTTCACTCAGAAACTTATTTCTTTTAGTTCAGTTGCCTTTTTACCATGTGCATTATTTAAAGTTATTCTACCATAGTCATTTTTCCTCTTATTTGCTACACAACCCCATTATATCATGTCCAAACAAAAAGACTCTTTTGGGTTTACTTTGGTCTTTTTAACTAATTCTCTGTCCGATTTGGCCTTCTGTACCATACTATTCACCCTTCTTGCTTGCACTTTGTATTGCTCATGAGTGTGTTGATCACTTTTTTTCTTTATATTTCCTTGGCAATTTTTTTTTTATTTTTTTTTTTTTATTTTTTTTATTTTTTATTTTGCACCTCTTGCTTTATATCCTTACTCATCCACTTCATTCCAACTTGGTTTATCCTCCTGATCTTTATGCAGTCTGCTACTGATACCCTCAAGCAATCTTTGACCACTTGCCATGCACTACTGACATTATTTCTTTCCTTGTAGCTTCTCAAGCCATGGCACTGTTTCAACATGACTCTTGAGTCTCATAATCTCCAGCTTTATAGTTGAGCATAATCCCCTTCCTGACAGATAACTAGACTTCTTTGGCAACTTCCCAGAACAAAGTTGCATGGTCACTCTCCCCAATTGGAGGCAAAGTGTCTACCTTGGTTAAGGATGCATGATGCTGTTATCAGATGCAATACCCTAAAACCCCTTGTCCTCTCTATAACATGTTATTTCATGTAATTATCTCTTAGCAACTATAAATCCCATGTCCATCTTGCTATGCCACCTTTTCTCTCTCCAATCGATGTCCCCATAATCGATGAGTGTAGTCTCCCATAATAATTGTTTGGCTAATTGAGCTAACTTTACTTAGACATGGCATCTACATCTTCCTGTGGACCCATTGGTCTATAGCAGCCAACAATGTATTTTGTCCTGTTTGCCTCTATCTCACACCAGACATTTTTCCATTCAAATACATTCACAAACTGCACTCCCTTCTCCTCACAGAGCTCTGTCAGCATAATATTCACTTTCATTCATCTAACCACCTCCATGACTTCTTTAATAGTGATGGTTTCCTAATTTATAATAATTACATATTCAGTTTTTTATTATTATTATTATTGAAAAATTTTAAATTATCTGATTCAATTACTACCTTGGAGGGAGGGGGGAGAAGATTTCATAAAGTGCAGCTGTTGCATAGCCTTCAAATATAGATTTGTGTGTGTGCGTGTGCGCGCACGTTGGAAAGAGGTTAGCAAATATTTAGACATGATATTTTCTGATTATAGTCTATTTTTATGTTCACTCAAGTTAAAACAATGCACTAGGGAGTGCATGCATACATTTATTCTTGTAAAACAATAGTCAATGTATAGCTACTTCAGAAACAATAAGCAGGAGCAGTGATATTCATCTCCCACCTAAAGGCAACCACAAACATCCAATGGCAGGATTTCAACCTGCAGCCTGTTAGTTGGAGAGTGGGTATGCTAACCACTCAACCAACCTGGTCGGCTATATATACGAGGGTGGTCTGAAAAGTTCTTGGCCTCGACCATAGATGGCAACACTATTGGCAAGATTTTTTTTTCTAAGTTGGTACATCTGTCATAAGCATCCATGTGAAATTGCAAGTCATTCTATCAAGTAGTTCGTTTTATACAGCTGTCTGAAGCAAAAGTGTTGCTTGTATCCCTTGAAAATTGATAAAATTGAGTATTGTGCAGTTATAAAATTCTTTGTAAAAGAAGGTTTAACAGCAAAAGAAATTCATTCGAAGTTCATAAAAGTTTATGGGCACTTTTCTCCTTTGTTATCAACAATTAAGAAATGGGCTGCCGAATTTAAACGTAGCTGTATACCAGCCTTGAAGATGATCCACGCGAAGGACATCCAAAAAGTGTAACAATACCAGAAATCATCGATTAAGTTCACGATATGGTATTGAATGATCGGCGAGTCAAAGTGCTGAGCCTATAGGCATTTCAAAAGAAAGTATAGGATATATTTTGCATGAAGAATTGTAAATGAAAAAGCTTTGTGCAAATGGGTGCTGTGCTTGCTCACAGCAGATCAAAAATGCACTTGCATGAAAATCTCTGAACAGTGCTTGGAGCATTTTAACAAACATAAAACTGATTTCGTGTGTTGATTTATTACTATGGATGAGATTGGATTCACCATTACCCACCAGAATCCAAACAGCAGTCAAAACAGTGGACAGAAGCTGGTTGTTCAGCGCCAAAGAAGACAGTCAGTTCCATCAGCGGGAAAGGTCATGGCATCGGTGTTTTGGGATGCTAAAGGCATTTTGTTTATTAATTATCTTGGAAAGGGTAAATTTCTTTACCCTTTCCAAGATAACAATAGCCGGGGAATATTATTCTGATGTTTTAATTAGACTAGACGAAAAAATTGTAAGAAAAAGCCCGGTTTGCAGAAGTAAAAAAATCATCTTTCATCAGGACAATGCACCTGCGCAAAAGTGTTTTGGCAATGGGAAAATTAAGGGATCTGCACTATGAATTGTTGGAACATCCACCCTATTCCCCAGATTTGGCTCCTTCTGACTTCTATCTCTTCCCAAAACTAAAACTCTGCTTCGCTGGTCAGCATTTTTCTTCGAATCAAGAGGCGATTGTAGCTGTAGAGGGGTATTTTGCAGATCTTAATGAGAATCACTACAGGGATGGGATAATGGCACTGGAGTATCGCTGGAATAAATGTATTGGTCTTAAGGGAGATTATGTTGAAAAATAAAAATAATTTTGAAATTATAAATTCGTTTTTTCATTATTAGGCCGAGAACTTTTCAGACCCCCCCCCCCCCCACACACACAGTCGACTGTTTTATATATACATATAGAACAGTATGGAAATTTTTAATTTTGTCCTCCCATTAATGATAGCCTAAAACTGAACATTATAGTTTATCTAATATCTGTTTAAAAATAAAGTTGCCTTTTATACTGTGTGGAACAGTGTTTCTTGCTTTTGGTAGGACTTGGCTTTTAGACAATAAACGAGTTAATCTAATTAGGTGTTCTCTGTAATGTGAAGAATTATTACACTCATGGAGATAATTAATGACTTTCACTTCTTATCCATGTTATTTCAACTATCACATGCTTTGCCATCCATATTTCTGGTGAACATGTAAATTCTTTGTGACTGGTGGAATGGTTAAGACATCTGTGATTGAATCATTGATATATATATATATATATATATCAATGATTCAATCATTGATGTATATATATAGATACAGAGGAAAAGCCCAACCTTGAGAGATTGTAATTAATGAGGATGTCTAATTCAGTGTTTCTCAAACTTCAGATATCTGCATACCCTTCTTAAATTTTTATTATTACCAGTACCCTCTTACCAAAATAATAAATAAATAAGGTATATTTTATTTGAATTTGTATCTTTTGTTCATGAAACAAAAAATATGATTTATTTTTAATAGAACAAAATTTGGGATCGGTTCCTCTTAATTTTTCATCCATGGAAATCCACATTTCAAGTAATTCATATCCTACTTATGAAGATTTTTCATCTTCTTCCTAGTTGGTTCTCTAGAGATGTCAGACGAAACGCTAAAAAATCACTATATTTACTCGAATATAACTCGCACTTTTTTCCCCAAAATTAAAGCTAAAAAGCATGGTGCGTGATATATGCGGGGATTTTCAGAAACTAAAGTTTTCAGAAAAAAAAACGGTGTGACTTACCAAGAAGTTCCTATTCGCTATCGCTACTCTTGGCATTGAGAACAGTTTCCTTGTGTTTATCGTCAAATTCATCTGCCTAAATAGCTTCATCTTCTTTCCCATTATTTCAAGCAAAAATTGCCAGTAATTTACAAGACTTGAGATACATAATGAACAATCCTTCACAAATGACTAATGAAAAGTAAAAGCAGAGTGTGAAACAGGCAGCAATGGTAGGCCAGTAGAGATAGAGCAGCTATGAAGAAGTGCATATGATTGGTGTGGTATTAACAAGAGATTGCACGAACCAAAGACAGGCCAACAGTTGAGTTTAAATGCTCTTCAACTGAATTCCATAATATCTGAAACACATTCACTATATATTTCTTAGTTTTAACATGTTCACGACAGGGTGGTGCCAAGCAAAACCATATGCTGTTGCACCGGCAACATATGGATTTGCTTGAGTCTGTACAGCAGTTTCTGTTGGAGGGGAGATCTGATTCATTAGTTAGTGTCGTTTTTATCTCAGTTGTCTTTAATTGCACTATTTGTTGAGAAATATATTACACAGACTGCAGATGTCTCTGTACCTTATTCAGTGATACAATTAAACTACTTGTTTCTTTTGTTGATCTTCTGTATAGTGATGCTGTTGGGGAGGGCATGTTGTTTACTGCAGGGAACGAGTTACAAACGTGAACGCCGTGGCGATAGTAACTCGCAATTTGAGTAGGAGAATTCATACGTGATATATAATTTACTGAGACATATATGTTTTAAATAATTCTCTTTTTCTTAATGATTCCATATGTTAATGATGTATAGCCGAAAATTGCCGCATACCCCTGGGGGAACGCGTACCACACTTCAAGAAACACTGGCCTAATTGGTTCTTCTGTTTAAACTTGGATGATAATACAGTCATAAGAGTGCAGAATAAAGATTGAACAGAACAGTCTTGTATTTCAGTGATTTGAAATTGAATATGAAATCCTTGCAAATATATAAATGGAGAAAATTAGAATAAACCATAATTCTACAAAAAAAAAAAATCAACTATTCAAAACCTATATAATATTGGAAGTTTATTATATTTAAATAAAATTGATGAACGATAAGTGATAGGACTTCATATGGACAACTCATATTTCCAAGGCAGTCGAGAGGAGGGACATAAAGACTCGGAAGATGATCTAATATGGCAAGTGAAAGGGTTAATTATGGTATGTTGCTGTTTAGAGCAGTTATCTTCATAGAAAGAAATTGAAGCATGAGTGATCATATTTAATAAATATGCTCACTCACTTTAAGCTTTTCTGAATATGAGTCATACCTGAAATTGCATTATGTGCAGTGCAACTTAAACATGCACGAAGAATAGAAAATTCATTTAATCTTGATTTTCAAAATAGAGATAACTATATTAGAAATAATTGGAAACCAAACCTAAGGCTCTGAATATTCATATATCTTACATAATATCAGTAAACGTCAACTACATAAAATTTCACTCTAATTTTACAGCCAATAGGGAAACTATATAAGGATGTCCTTTATAGAAAACCTTACCCTTTTTATAATTTCTTTCTCTGGGGATGAGTATTTGATCAAAACAGCCAACATGCCATTACATTACTTCTTCACTTGATATGCTACATCATCTTCTGTGTCAATTATCCACCATCTGCTTTCAAAATTCCATTCGGCCACTGGAATTTCCTGCAACTTATCATTCACCATTTTAGTTTTATCGTATCTTTTATTCTACCATAATCAACTTCAAAAATATTATATAGGTTTTGAATACAGTTGAGTGTTATTTACTGAATTGTGGTTTATTCTGTTTTACTTTTTTATTCTACTTTATACATGTGTATATTTGCACAGATTTTATATTCAATTTCAGACGAATGAAATATAAAATTGTCTTATTTTTCAGTCTTCCTCACTTGCACTCTTATGATTGACTATTACCACCCAAGTTCAAACAGAAGAACAAATAAGACAAATGATATTCTCATTACCTATAGTCTCTCAGGTGGGTCTTTTCCTGAATTATCCTTAAATATATTATCAACGCTTTAATTATTCCATTCATAGTTCATTAACAGTAACTCAAACATTATTTATTCAAAAGTAGTCTTTAAGACAAATTGTTGAGTTGTGCTTCATTAAACATTAAGCATGCTTTCTAATTGTATAACATCAATTTGAATCATCACAAATGTTAAGTTCAGTAAACTCTGTGAATGTTGGTTTTGGGAGTAGAGACTGAGGACGATTGCAGTAGAATTCATCATCAAGTTCCTGATATATACCCTCAAGGGGTGTACAGGATATGATAATACTGCATGAAAAATTTACATCATTACTAACCCTATCTACAATTTTCCTCCAAATCAGTCTGTTAAATGTCAAGACTTCAATGTTATCAGGTCTTCTATTTCTATCTTCTAAGGTACTTTCTACTGTATCAATCCACTGTTATGTTCACTTTTTTATTTTTATTTCCTTGTTATCTCTTGTCTACTATTTATCTACTCTTTGGTTAATTTTTTGCTCTTATTCAATATTCTGTCTTTAACTAAGCTTTACACACTATAAGTCATATTGCAGTCTCTGAGCTTCTATTACTTATTCTATGTCTTATGCTAGAGTTTTTATTATTATTATTATTATTATTATTATTATTGTTCCGTTAAACTCCAAGGAGTCGACAGACTCATCGAGGGAGGCTCTAGCATCATGTCAAGAACAACTATTCAACATTCACACAGTATCTATCATACCTTGCCTTGAACTCATTCACGGTCGTAGCACCCACAACAGACTCTGGAAGCTTATTTCACTCATTTACCACTCTCCAAGTAAAGAACCTAGCTATAACACCCTTGTCAACCACGCTCTTGCCCAGCTTCCATGCATGGTCCCTAGTCCTCCCACCACTAGTCATATTTTCAAAAATATCTTCTGGATCAATCTTATAAAAACCCTTCAGTAATTTGAATGTCTCAATCATATCATCCCTCCTTTGCCTATCGTCCAATTTCTGCAACCCACAAATCTTCAACCTATTCTCATAAGGTTCATTCCACAGACCTGCTATCATCTTGGTCACTCGTCTCTGGACCCTCTCCACTTCCTCCCCATCACGAAGAAACCCTGGTGCCCATAGCTGGGCACAGAAGTCCAGATGGGGTCTTATCAAGGCTCGATACAGAGGAACAACAACTTGTTCGTCTCTGCATGTTAAAGTATTTTTCAGAAGCCAAGTGATTTGGTGAGCTGTTTTAGTTACTTTTGCAATGTGCCCCCTAAACTTCAACTCCCTATCCACTAACACTCCCAAATCCCTGGCCTCATCAATCTCCTGGAGTATGGTTCCACCAATGCGATATACTGCTGCTATTCTTTTCACCCCAAAGTGCATAACCTTACACTTTGCCACATTAAATTGACATCCATTTTTCCTAGCCCAGTCCTCCAAACTATCCAAATCATCCCGTAAAATTTTTACATCCTGTGCACTCACAATTGCTCTACCCAACTTTGCATCATCAGCAAACAAGTGAACACTTCCTCTCAGATCATTTCCAATATCATTGATGAACAAATTGAAAAGCAGTGGTCCAAGAACAGAGCCCTGTGGCACTCCACTAGTCACAAGATGTCTTTTAGACTCCACTCCTGAATAAACCACTCTTTGATATCTCTCCTTCAACCACCCTCCTATCCATCTCACCAACCCTATATCTATACCCATCTGCTCCAGTTTACTGATTAGGGTTCCATGTGGTATCCTATCAAAGGCCTTGGCAAGGTCCAGTAGTATCACTGTAAACCCATTACCCGTATCCAGTTCAGCCGTCACTGTGTTATAAAACGTGAGCAAGTTACTGAGGCATGATCTACCCTTCACAAAACCATGTTGTCCCCCATACAATATCCCATTTTCATCTATCCAATCCTGTATTCTTTTCTTGACTAATTTCTCTAAGACCTTGACAATGATTCCTGATATGCTAATCGGTCGGTAATTTACAACAGCAGTCTTGGAACCAACTTTATGCAGTGGAACTATTTTCCCCTCTTTCCACCCGCTCGGGACTAACCCAGACCCGAGACTCAAATTAAACAAAATGGTCAAGAGTACTGACAATTCTTTAGCTGCTTCTCGTACAACATGAGCTGGTATACCATCCAATCCCACAGATGTATTGACATTGAGGTTATGCAATAGACTACTCAGGAATTGTGGTTAATGAAGTGGACTTCATTAACCACAATTCCTGTATAATCTACTGGTTTATTCGTTTCTGCAATGTCACCACCTGGATGATATACTTTTGCAAAGTGCTCACTCAGTAACTCAACTATCTCAACTGATTCAGTTACCTCCCTACCATCAGCATTCTTTAAAATTAATCTGCCATGTACATTTTTCCTTTTACTTGCTACATATCTAAAAAACTGTTTAGGATTCTCTTTAGCCTGCATGGCCAATGTTCTTTCGTAATCCTTTTTTGCTTTTCTTACCACACTCGTCACCCTTCTGGCCTGCGCTTTATACCGTTCATGTGCCTGCCGGTCACCCTTCTCCTTAAATTCCCTCCATAGTTGTTTCTTTTTTTGCAGTCAACCTTAATGGTGTTATTCATCCATTTAACCCCTACTTGATTTATTATTTGGACTCTAGGTATACAGTCAGCCATTGCTTCATTCAAGCACTTCTTAACTACCTCCCATGCACTATCAACTTCTAGTCCTTGCAATTGTACATGCAATGGCACTGAACCAATCAAACTCCTAAGCTTGTCATACTTTCCAGCCCGATAATTCCACATGTACCCTGTCTTAATTGAAAATTCTACACCTTTAGCCACCTCCCAAGTTAAGACCCTATGATCACTCTCACCAATTGGTGGCAATGTGGTCATATTTGTTACAGCCAAATCCTCAGATGTAATTACTAGGTCAAGCACTCTCTGACCCCTAGTATTTTCCATTACATGCTGTCGCAGTTAGTTATCCCTTAATAACCGCATAAAATCCAGTTCCTTCTTCCCGTGTGTCCTCTCCTCACTCCAAACAATGCTACCATAGTTGAAATCTCCCATAATAATCACCCTCCTTCCACCCATTTCTTCTATTTGCTTGTGCATACTGTCACCACCATCTTTTCCATCACCTGGTCTATAGCAGCACCCAATTGTATATTTAGTTCTGCTAGCCACAATCTCACTTCAAATGGCCTCAAATGTGCTCTTTTCTCTATCCTGCAATTCAACTTCTATTCTCCTTGGCTGGAGCTCATCAGCTATCATCAACAATACTCCTCCCCCCATTTTATTCTCTCTGTCATTCCTGAACACACTATACCCATCACATTCAATCCCACTAGTTATATAATCTACAGTCAGCCATGTTTCACTAATACCTATAACCTGTGGTCTGGAAGTGCCAACCATCGCCAAAAACTCTTCCTTCTTGTTCCTAATACTCCTAGTATTAGTGTACATGAATTTAAGACCCCCATTAGCCCCAACCCTACCTTGATGCCTTATATTAACTATCCCACTCAGATTTGTCCTTATTTGCTCTGGCATATTATATTCATTCTTACATTCAACTGCCTCCATAAGGACTGTATATCTACTCCCCCCCCCCCCCTTAACAAATCTAGTTTCCCTGAATTTGCACATCCACTACATTCAGCAACACTTTCTCAAGTCTTCTTACACCGTAACCATTCAAATGCAAGCCATCCATCTTATATAGATCCTTTCGCCCATCAAACTCACTCCACACATCCACAAATTCCACACCACTCGGCATACATAACCCACGCATAAAGTCATTTGCAATTATGGCCCTCCTTTTAAACATTTCACTGTCATACCGTGGCAAAAGACTAATCATTCTAACTCTCTCACTCTTTTCTTTTGCTACCTCAATTCATTCAGGTCTTCTATCATTTCCATTTTATCTCCTTTCAAATCATTCGTACCTGCCACAACAATCATTTCTTTCACCCTTTCCTTTTGCTCTCTAATAGACTCAGTTACGTCCTTTATGGTCGCACCAGGTTGGTACGATTTTGTCAAATCCTCTACTAACACACCTCGTACTAACGAGTCTCCATACAGCACTCTATCCTTCATTTTGTTCATGTTCACATTCATACGTCTATTTTTCCTGTCATACCTTTTATTATTGGTTGGTTCATTCAGTCTACTTTTGTTCATGCACTCTAGCTGCTGTTTTGCTCTTTCTATCGCACTATTCAACAACGCGATCTCACTCAATGCATCTATCTCATCTTTTTTATTCTCTGAGAAACCATTTATACTATCATTCACACTCTCACAATTTTCATGTACAACCTTGCCGTTTCTTGTCATATCCCTATTTCCTTCATTCTGAAGGTTGACAAAAATATCACACTCACGATCCGAAATACACTTCAATTCCTCATTCTCCCTACATTTTCTACACACATTCAATCCTTTATTATCATCTAACCGCACTCCGCAAAGCGTACATTTCACAGCTAGTACACTGACTCATTTCTTTTATGCTACCGTTCTTTGATAACGATGGCGAACCATCATTACTGGCCGCCATTTTCCTTCGCACAGGTGCCATACTTATTTGCAACGTGTTTTGTCAAATTATATGTTATAACGCACCAAAAACAGACGCACTAAAATACGCAAGGCAAATAAAACAAAACTACACAATATTAAGTAATTTGTATCGATAACTGAAAATGATACTTATCTTATCTGGAGCTTGCACGAACACTACGCATTATGAATTCATCTAGCGGCGACTTCCCGACATAGATTATGTTATAAAACACTTTAGTAACACTAACCACGCTAATAAAGCTCCAGTAATATACCAAAGTTACACACTTAAGTCCATTAAATTGAATCCAAAACATCAATAAATCAACAAAAAACACAAATCTCTCAGGAGATCTCCGATAGCACGTCCGTTCACCAGCTAGCCTCAAAACCAAACCGAGTTAATATCCTTTTGAACACGGAAAATTTATATTATCCTGCGTCACCCTGCGTTCTAGACAATTAGACAGAGTAATGTCAAGAAATTATTCCCCAGCTTGGCACACTATAATAATGATCTAAATACTTGCTTAATTCTCTCAATTCAATTATACTTTAGTATTCATTGCAGTCGTAGCCTATCTTACTTTAAATATCTTCCTGCCTTAATTCGCTTTTAAATGAGCGGTGCAGTGGAAAGAAATCAGGCAATTCCATGGTTTAAATTAACAAAGAACATTTAATAGGTCAAGTTCAAATATTACACAATAAAGAATTATTTCTAGCATACTTTGACTACACAAATAATTAAGAATTCTCAGCTTAATTACATTATATCTCCCATAAAGGATTAATTTAAAGCAATTAACTCGTTTTAAATCACACTAGCTATCAATGTATTTCTTCCCTTAACGGAACTCTTACTAATCGCAACTAAATATATCATTCTAATATCTCACATAGGCCTTCAAATTTCACTTAAGTCTTACATATAAATTCTAAAGTTTCTTCCTCAATAAGGCTTCAACTTGGATAGTTTCTTTCTACAAGAAACACTAATTCTTAGAGCAGAATTATTCAAATTAAACAATGGTCTCTCTTACCCAGGACTTGGCCTATTTCACGTGCTTCTCAGTGGCACCTTCCTTTGTCTTGTACTGGTTCTCTTTTGTGGTCATTAACTCGAATTGGCATCGGTCTTGGGAAAGGAATCTCTCGTGGAAGTGATAGAGTTGACTCACCATTCTCCGGTCACTCAGCTCGCCATGGTTAGAGGTTCACTGATGTTATTGACGATCTTTGCTGGATTAGGAACACATCTACGCTTGACTATAATGACCAATGGTTCTCCACAGCTGCTTCCGCACGGCCTCCCGACCTTTGAGTGACTTCCTGCGTCTCCGATCATGACACGATGAGACGACCAGATGAGAGATATCTAAGAGAGAGCCTTTTGAAGTCGCTGCCACCGTTTTTATATTCCGCACTTGCTTCATTCTTTCTACATCACTCCTTGGCACGCAGCACATGGAAGCTCACTTCTTTTCAACAACTAGCACCAATATGTACTTTGGCATCGAGTTCCAGTGACTCGGCAGTTTCTGCCCGACACATGTACATAGCCTCAGGGTATCTCCTTCTTAAGCTGGTTATTTCCACTTGCCTTTGTGCACAATAGTTCACAGAATTCACAATTATATTTCAAGAAATTAACAAAACATATCATACAATCAAGTAACTAGACAATTCTTTATACAGTTTATAAAATACATTGGCAAGTAAATATCTACTAAGTTGTTCTGATAAACTAATTTGGCAATGGGAATGTCAAATCTCGATAAACTCTGAATGAAACACTAAAAGTTATAATTTCTTTTCATTCAGAATTTTACACCACCTATATCTTGGTCTTCCTCTGGGTCTTTTTCCTTCCAACCTGGCAGAGAACACTTGTTTTGCTAATCGTTCCTCTATCGTTCTGCTTACATGACCGTACCTCAGGAGATTAGCTCTACTAATGCATTCCAGGACAATATCAAGTTCTTTCCTGATATCCTCGTTTGTAATATGATATTGCCATTGATGCCATCTGTTCATGCCCCTAATCTTTCTCAGGACTCTCATATCTGCAGTCGCTAGTCTTTGGTCAAGTGTTTTACTTCTAACCCAGCTCTCAGATCAATAAGTTAAAATTGGTTTAAACACTGTCTTGTATACAGCTAATTTAGTGTTTTGGCTAATTTCTCTCTTATTCAATATAAATATATTCAGTTGACTTCCTATCATACCAGCTTTGTTGATTCTGTTGTCTATTTCCATATAGAGTGCTGTAAAAGGAATTAGAGATGATAAAGGTGAAATGAAAACAGGAGAAAAAGATATCCTTGAAGTATGGAGTAATTACTTTGAAAAACTGCTAAATGAAACAAGCAGTGATGACAGCACAGTGATAAAAAATACTGACCAGGCATGCAGTCAGGAATACATATCCATACTTGAAGTAGAAAAAGCCATCAAAGGCTTGAAATGTGGAAAGGCAACAGGAGTAGATGATATTCGACCAGAAATGCTGAAGTATGGTGGTATAAGAGTCTTACAGTGGCTGCACTACATAGTTCAGAAAGCCTGGACAGAGGGACGAATTCCTGATGATTGGAGTAGAGCTCTCATAGTACCCATATATAAAAAGGGAAATAAAACTGAATGTGAGAATTACAGAGGTATTTCCCTACTGAGTGTTCCTGGCAAGATCTATGCAAGTATACTTGAGAAACGGTTGAGAAGAATTGTGGAAGAAAAGCTTGGTGAAGAACAAGCTGGATTCAGGCCAAATAGAGGCTGTCAGGATCAGATCTTCATTTTACGACAAATAGTCGAGAAAGCATGGGAATATAACAAAGATCTGTATTTAAGTTTTGTCGATTTGGAAAAGGCATATGACAAGGTGCCAAGAGAGAAGCTATTCAATACGCTGCAGTTATATGGTGTCAATGGGGCATTATATCAAGCAATACTTAGTCTTTATTTGAGTTGTGAGTCAGCAGTTAGAATTGAAGGAAGTACAGGAAGATGGTTTAATGTTAAATCTGGTGTGAGACAAGGATGTACATTATCCCCTCTGTTATTCATTATCTATATGGATCACATTATGAAGGAATGTGCTATTAAACCTGATATCAAAATTGGAGATGTTAATGTCAGCTCTTTGCTTTATGCGGATGATGTTATACTTCTAAATAAATCCGCTACAAGTCTGCAAGATTCTCTGACTAAATTGAATAGCTGTTGTAATAGATATGGTATGAAGGTCAGCAATAAAAAGACAAAGACAATGAAAATAGGCAGAATCATTGAAAATGTCAACTGTGTTGTGAATGGAGAACCTGTGGAACAAGTAAAACATTTCAGCTACTTAGGCACAATTTTTACTGAAGATGGTAAACTAAATATAGAAATAGACAACAGAATCAGCAAAGCTGGTATCGTGGGAAGTCAATTGAATAAATTCATATGGAATAAGAAAGAAATTAGTCGGAACACTAAATTAGCTGTATACAAGACTGTGTTCAAACCAATTTTAACTTATGGATCTGAGAGCTGGGTCAGAAGTAAAACACTTGACCAAAGACTAGAGACCGCAGATATGAGAGTCCTGAGAAAGATTAGAGGCGTGAACAGATGGCATCAATGGCAATATCATATTAAAAATGAGGATATTAGGAAAGAACTTGACATTGTCAGCATCCAGGAATGCGTTAGCAGAGCTAATCTCAGATGGTATGGTCACTTAAATAGAATGGGAGAGGAAAGATTAGCAAAACAAGTGTTCTCTGCCAGGTTGGCAGGAAAACGACCCAGAGGAAGACCAAGATATAGGTGGATTGATACGGTACAAAGTGCCTTAGACGATAGAAATATAAGATCTGATAATGTTGGAGTCTTGACAAGTAACAGACTGATTTGGAGGAAAATTGTAGATAGGAAGTTAGTAATGATGTAATTTTTTCGTGTAGTACTGTCATATCCTGTACACCCCTTGAGGGTACATGGCAGGAATTTGATGATGATGATGATGACTTACCATCTTCACTAAAAATTGTGCCTAAATAGCTGAAATGCCTTACTTGTTCCACAGGTTCTCCATTCACAACACAGTTGACATTTTCAATGATTCTGCCTATTTTTATTGTCCTTGTCTTTTTAATGCTGACCTTCATACCATATCATACCAACAGTTAATCAATTTAGTCAGGGAATCCTGCAGACTTGTAGCAGATTTATTTAGAAGTATAACATCATCTGCATAAAGCAAAGAGCTGACATTAACATCTCTAATTTTGATATCAGGTCCAATATCACCTTCATTCATAATGTGATCCATACATATAATGTACATCCTTGCCTGACACCAGATTTAACATTGAACCATCTTCCTATACTACTTTCAATTCTAACTGCTGACTTAAAACTCACATAAAGACTAAGTATTGTTTGATATAATGCCCCATTAACATCATATAACTATAGCATTTGGAATAGCTTCTCTCTTGGCAGCTTGTCATATGCTTTTTCCAGATTTACAAAACAAACAGATCTTTGTTGTTATTATTATTATCCCAAGACCTCGGGTCAAAGCTATATAACTAAGAGGAGACCTCCACATAGCCTTTAAAGGAATGTGGAGAACCGACCAGGGCTTCTGAATAATGTCCAATCCTCACCTTTTCATGGTGCACCCTGTTAGGTATCTACTTGGATACAGAACGAACGAGGATCAGCTGGCAATTTGGGATTTAGCCAAACAAATGGTATCTTATTGGTTAAACCAAAATAAAAAATGATGGTACAACATGACAAAACTTCATGCCAGCTGGGGCGTCGCCCGGTTAAACAAGGTCCCCGTTGTTTTCGCCAGGGAACCAGGGCGAACAGCGAAAAGTCAGCTACTGGAACAAATCTGAAAACAAACCCCAACTCCACATCACCAGAGTTAAAGATCGGTACTATCAACGTAAGAAGCCTGAACGGCAAAGAAATGGAGCTAGCTGAGGAATTAGATAAGTACTAGATCGACGTAATAGAGGTAACTGAAACAAAAAAGACCAATACTGGTGAGATCTTTCTGAGCAATAAATACAAAATGTTATATTCAGGCAATGACAATCTAGGAAAAGAAGGAGTAGCCATAGTATTCAACACAAAATACGAGGCTAATCTTGAATTGCAGTCAGTCTCAAGTAGTGTAATGTGAGCAAATATGAGAATGGGGAACTGGACAATGAGATTTATTTGTGCCTATGGTCCCACAGAAGGTTCTACTAAGGTACAAGTGGAGGAATTTTTTGAAGCTTTAGAAAAAGCAACTGACACAATGAAAAATGAAAAGTTGGTCCTTGTTGGGGATCTAAATAGCAGAGTAGGAAATGATTGTGAAACATACAAAAATATTTTGGGAAAATTTGGAGAAAAGAGCAAAGCTAATAATAATGGCAAATATCTGTTGGATTTCTGCTCAGGACATGGACTGGTTATTACTAACACCATGTTCCAACATAAAAATGTGCACAAATTCACATGGAGAGAAGAGGCTAGGAATAAGTTTCATTGTCTATGTTATTGTTGATAGTGATGTTTTCTCCCTGGTGCAGGACACCAGAGTGTACAGAGGATTTGAAATTGGAAGTGATCACTATTTAGTCTTGAGCAGGATAAAATTGAATTTAATATTGAAAAGAATAACATGTAAGAAAGTTTTAAAGCGAATAAAAGTTGAGCAGCTCTCAGATGTGAACTGTAGACTAAAATACACAAAGATTATTGAAGAAAAAATGAAAGAGTTTGAGAACAGGAATCAAACTTTGGAGATTCAGTGGCAAACTCTGAAGAAAACATTGATTGATTCTGCCAGAGGGGCATGTGGTGAGGTTGTCTGCAAGGATAAAAAAATCAGAACTCCCTGATGGACACAGGAAGTTAAAGAGGCAGTGAAGGAAAAGAAGAAAGCATATCAAAAGTTCCTGGCAAATAAGTCAGCTTGTGCTCTTAGAGAATACAGAGACAAATGCAAGAATGCTAAACACTGTGTAAAACTAGCTAAACAAAAGTCATGGGAGAACTTTGGCAAGAATATAGAAAATAAATATCAAGAAGGTGGCAAAATATTCTGGAGGTTGTTGAAGAAGCTTAGGAATGGAGGAAAGAGTGTTGTAAAAGAAGTTAGAGATGATAAAGGTGACATTAAAACGGTAGAAAAAGATAACCTTGAAGTATTGAGTAATTACTTTGAAAAACTTCTAAATGAAACAAGCAGTGATGACAGCATAGTCATAAAAAACACTGACCAAGCATGCAGTCAGGAATACATATCCATACTTGAAGTAGAAAAATCCATCAAAGGCTTGAAATGTGGAAAGGCAGCAGGAGTAGATGATATTCGACCAGAAATGCTTAAGTATGGTGGTGTGAGAGTCTTACAGTGGCTGCACTGCATAGTTCAGAAGGCCTGGACAGAGGGACGAATTCCCGATGATTAGAGTAGAGCTCTCATAGCACCCATATATAAAAAGGAAATAAAACTGAATGTGAGAATTACAGAGGTATTTCCCTACTGAGTGTTCCTGGCAAGATCTATGCAAGTATACTTGAGAAACGATTGAGAAGAATTGTGGAAGAAAAGCTTGATGAAGAACAAGCTGGATTCAGGCCAATAGAGGCTGTCAGGATCAGATCTTCACTTTACGACAAATAGTCGAGAAAGCATGGGAATATAACGGAGATCTGTATTTAAGTTTTGTCGATTTGGAAAATGCATATGACAAGGTGCCAAGAGAGAAGCTATTCAATACGCTGCAGTTATATGGTGTCAATGGGGCATTATATCAAGCCATACTTGGTCTTATTTGAGTTGTAAGTCAGCAGTTAGAATTGAAAGAAGTACAGGAAGATGGTTTAATGTTAAATCTGGTGTGAGACAAGGATGTACATTATCCCCTCTGTTATTCATTATCTATATGGATCACATTATGAAGGAAAGTGGTATTAAACATGATATCAAAATTGGAGATGTTAATGTCAGCTCTTTGCTTAACGGACGATGTTATACTTAAATAAATCTGCTACAAGTCTGCAAGATTCTCTGACTAAATTGAATAACTGTTGTAATAGATAAGGTATGAAAGTCAGCAATAAAAAGACAAAGACAATGAATATAGGCAGAATCATTGAAAATGTCAACTGTGTTGTGAATGGAGAACCTGTGGAACAAGTAAGGCATTTCAGCTATTTAGGCACGATTTTTACTGAAGATGGTAAATTAAATATAGAAATAGACAACAGAATCAGCAAAGCTGGTATGGTGGGAAGTCAAGTGAATAAATTTATATGGAATAAGAGAGAAATTAGTCGGAACACTAAATTAGCTGTATACAAGACAGTGTTCAAACCAGTTTTAACTTATGGATCTGAGAGCTGGGTCAGAAGTCAAACACTTGACCAAAGACTAGAGACCACAGATATGAGAGTCTTGAGAAAGATTATAGGCGTGAACAGATGGCATCAATGGCAATATCATATTAAAAACGAGGATATTAGGAAAGAACTTGACATTGTCAGCATCCAGGAATGCGTTAGCAGTGCTAATCTCAGGTGGTATGGTTACTTAAACAGAATGGGCAAGGAAAGATTAGCAAATCAAGTGTTCTCTGCCAGGTTGGCAAAAAAACGACCCATAGGAAGACCAAGATATAGGTATATTGATATGGTACAAAGTGCCTTAGACGATAGAAATATAAGATCTGATAATGTTGGAGTATTGACAAGTAACAGACTGATTTGGAGGAAAATTGTAGATAGGAAATTAATGATCTAATTTTTTTCATGTAGTACTATCATATCCTGTACACCCCTTGAGGGTACATGGCAGGAATTTGATGATGATGACCTCAAAGAGTCATCTGGGAGGTCATTTTATCACACTCATCTCATCTTCCTATGTCTTAAACATGCTCAAACTAATTGCAGATACCACACTCTCAGGCAAGGCATTCCAGTCATTCACATCTCTGCATGAAAAAAATCTGCCTCTCACTCCCCTACTCACACCCTCTTTATACAGTTTCCAGGGATGACCTCTGGTTCTCCCTTGATCTCCCACTATTCTCTGTAGAACTTCTCCACCATTGATTCTATAACATCCCCTTACCAACTTGTAAGTCTCTATTATATCTCCCCTCTTCCTCCTGTCCACCAGACTCTACAAATTACATCTCAATCTTTCCTCATACTCGACATTCCAGAGGTCAGAAACTAGCTTAGTCAGTCGCCTTTGTACATTTTCTAAACATCTCTTCATCCTTCTGAAAACCCAGTGACCAAATCTGAGCACAATAGTCCATGTGTAGCTTAATCAAAGCCTTATACAACAGAACAAGAATCTCCCTACTTCTACACGTCAGTGTCCTCCGCATCATTCCCAGAAGCCTTTGTGTTGTCTTCACAATTTTGGCGATGTGTCCCCTAAATTTTAGATCCTTATCCACTATCATCCCCAAATCTCTTATTTACTCTATCTCCAACAATAATTTCTCACCAAGCATAAATTTTGCATCCCATCTTTGTTTTCCAAATTTTATACCTTACATTTTGCAACATTGAACTCGCATCCCCATTTCAATGCCCAATCACTCAATTTATTAAAGTTTTCTTGTAAGGCCACAACATCTTCACTACACTTTATGGTTCGTCCCTACTTTGCATCATCTGCAAACAACTGAATATCTCCATCGAAATCTTTGTCAATATCATTAATATACAAGTTAAACAGTAATGGCAATAAAAAAGACCCCTGAGGCACTCCACTAGTGACTTTCCTTTTCCTGGATATCGCACCTGCATACACAACTTGTTGACACCTATCAGATAGCCAGTCTCCAATCCAATGTACTAATCTACTTTTGAACCCCATCTGCTCTAGTTTGACTGTCAACTTATCATGAGGTACTCTATCAAAAGCCTTTGTGAAATTCAAGTATATTACTGTGTATCCTTCTCCTCTATCCAAGGAAGCAGTCACTTTATTGTAATAAGTAAGTAGATTACTAAAACATGACCTCCTTTTAGCAAATCCATGCTATCCATCAAAGATAATACCATTGTTATCAACCCAACCCTGGATCCTAGTTCTCACAAGCTTCTCCAACAACTTAACTACAACACCTGACACACAGATAGGCCTATAGTTTGATGCTTGAGTTTAACCACCTCCTTTATGAAGTGGCACAATCTTGCCCTCCTTCCACTCTTTAGGAACTTGACCTAGTGCAAGACTCATAATAAAAAAAAATGTCAAGGCAGGTGTTAACTACCCGGCACATTCCTTCAGAATATATGGTGATATAATATCAAGTTCCACAGCCTTATTTTCATCTAGTTTACTCAACTCCCCAAACACCTCTTGCTCACTAACAGTCTCTCCTCATCATCAACTGTTCTCAATCTCTCCATGAAGTCACATTCACAAGATTGAAAGATGTTTATGAACTGCTCATTTAGTATCTCCACCACACATTCTGCAACAGCTGCCTTTATACCATTTTCTCCAGTCAGTGTCCTCCTTCCATAATCATTCTTTCTTTTGCTGGCTACATATCGAAAGAACTCCCTAGGATTCTTTTTGGCTTCATTAGTCAACTGCTGTTCATATGTCTCTATAGCTACTCTCACCAACCAACTCACCTTCCTTGCCTGGTCTTTGTAGACCTCATGAAATTGGTTATTTCCGCTTCTCTTATGCTGCCTCCACAATACCCTTTTTCTCTGTATTGCATGCTTAATCTCTTTATTCATCCATCTCACACCTACCTTATTTAACCTTCTCACCTTTGGAATACATTTAGACATACATTGCATCTACAAGACTGTTTTTGAAAATCCCCCAAGCTGATCTCTTTTCCAGCTAAATCCTCATTCCACACTACACCCACAAGCTGTCTTCTGAGCTCTTCATAATCACCCCACTTGTAGTTCCACATTCCTATGATTTCTCAACTATCTCTCGTAAAGTGAAAATCTGATCCTGACAGCCTTTATTTGGCCTGAATCCAGCTTGTTCTATGCCAAGTTTCTCTTCTACAATCCTACTCAACTGTTTCTCAGGTATACTTGCATATATCTTACCAGAAACACTCAGTAATGAAATGTCTCTGTAATTCTCACATTCAGTTTTATTTCCATTTTTTTTATATATGGGTACAATGAGAGCTCTACTCCAATCATCTGGAATTCGTCCCTCTATCCAATCTTCTGAACTATGCAGTGCAGCCACTGTATGACTTTTATACCTATATGCTTGAGCATTTCTAGTCAAATATCATCTACTTCTGCTGCTTTTCCACATTTCAGGCTTTTGATGCATTTTTCTACTTCAAGTATGGATATGTATTCCTATTCCTGACCACATGCCTGGTCAGTATTTTTTACCACTGTGCTGTTATTACTGCTTGTTTATTTAGCAGTTTTTCAAAGTAATTACTCCATACTTCAAGGATATCTTTTTGTCCTGTTTTCATGTCACCTTTATCATCTCTAATTCCTTTTACAGCACTCTTTCTTCCATTTCTGAGCTGCTTCAACAATCGCAAGAATATCTTGCCACCTTCGTGATATTTATTATTATTATTTCGAGCAACTCCAAGGAATCGACAGACTCATCAAGAGAGGCCCTGACATCATGTCAAGAACAACTATTCAACATTCACACAGTATCTATCATACCTCGCCTTGAACTCATTCACAGTTATAGCACCCACAACAGACTCTGGCAGCTTATTCCACTCATTCACCACTCTCCAAGTAAAAAACCTAGCTCTAACACTCTTGCTAACCACATTCTTGTCCAGCTTCCATGTATGGGCCCCTAGTCCTCCCACCACCAGTCCTATTCTTAAAATATCTTCTGAATTAATCTTATTCAAAGAGGTGATATGATTGAATATCTCAATCATATCACCTCTTTTCTGCCTATCAACCAATTTTTGCAACCCACAAATCTTCAACCTGTTCTCATAAGGTTCATTCCATAGACCTGCTATCATCTTTTTACTTGTCTCTGGATTCTCTCCACCTCCTCCCCATCAAGAAGAAACCCTGGTGCCCATATCTGGGCACGGTAATCCAGATGTGGTCTTATCAAGACTCGATACAGAAGAACAATAACTTGTTTGTCTCTGCTTGTTAAAGTATTTTTCAGCAACCAAGTGATTTGATGAGCTGATTTAGCCACTTTTGCGATGTGCCCCCTAAACTTCAACTCCCTATCCACCAACACTCCCAAATCCCTGGCCTCATCAATCTCCTTGAGTACGGTTCCACCAATGTGATATACTGCTGCTAATCGTTTCACCCCAAAATGCATAACCTTACGCTTTGCCACATTAAATCGACATCCATTCTCCTCAGCCCAGAACTCCAATCTATCCAAATCATCTTGCAAAATTTTGACATCCTGTGCACTCACTATTGCTCTACCCAACTTTGCATCATCAGTAAACAAGTGAACACTTCCTCTCAGATCCTTTTCTACATCGTTAATGAACAAATTGTAAAGTAGTGGTCCAAGAACAGAACCCTGCGGCACACCCCTAGTCACAAGCTGTCTTTTTGACTCTACTCCTGAATAAACCACTGATATCTCTCCATCAACCACCCTCCTATCCATCTCACCAAACCTATATCCATCCCCACCCCCATGCTGCAGTTTACTGATTAGAATTCCATGTGATATATTCTGTCAAAGGCCTTAGCAAGGTCCAGTAGAATCACTGTAAACCCATTACCCTTATCCAGTTCAGCCGTCACTGTGTTATAAAACGTGAGCAAGTTACTGAGGCATGATCTACCCTTCACAAAACCATGTTGTACCCCATACAGTATCCCATTTTCATCTATCCAATTCTGTATTTTTCTCTTGACTAATTTCTCCAAGACCTTGACAACGATTCCTGATATGCTAATCCGTCGGTAATTTACAATAGCAGTCTTGGAACCTCCTTTATGCAGTGGAACTATTTTCCCCTCTTTCTACCCCCTCGGGACTAACCCAGACCCGAGACTCAAATTAAACAAAATGGTCACATGTACTGACAATTCTTTAGCCACTTCACGTACGGCAAGAGCTGGTATACCATCCAATCCCACAGATGTATTGACATTGAGGTTTTGTAATAGACTAGTCACCTCCACTTCATTCACCACAATTCCCGTATAATCTATGGGTTCATTCATTCCTGCAATGTCACCACCTGGAAGATATATTCTTGCAAAGTGCTCACTCAGTAATTCAACTGATTTGGTTACCTTCCTACCATCGGCATTCTTTAAAATCATTCTGCCGTATACATTTTTTCTTTTACTTGCAACATATCGAAAAAACTGTTTCGGATTCTCTTTAGCCTGCATGGCTAATGTTCTTTCATAATCCCTTTTTGCTTTTCTTACCACACTCGTTACCCTTCTGGCCTGCACTTTATAATATTCATGTGCCTGCCGGTCACCTTTCTCATTAAATTCCCTCCGTAGTTGTTTCTTTTTTTTTTTGCAGCTTAATGGTGTTATTTATCCATTTAACCCCTACTTGATTTATTATTCGGGCTCTAGGTATACAGTCAGTCATTGCCTCATGCAAACACTTCCTAACCACTTCCCGTGCACTATCAACATCCAACCCTTGCAGTTTTACATGCCATGGCACTGAACCAATCAAACTCCTAAGCTTGTCATACTTACCAGCCCGATAATTCCACATGTACCCTGTCTTAATTGTAAATTCCACACCATTAGCCACCTTCCAAGTCAAGACCCTATGATCACTCTCACCAGTTGGTGACAATATGGTCATATTCGTTAGCCAAATTCTCAGATGCAATTACTAGGTCAAGCACTCTCTGACCCTATTTTCCATTACATGCTGTCGCAGATAGTTATCCCTTAATAATCACATAAAATCCAATTCCTTCATTCCATGTGTCCTCTCCTCTTTCCAATCAATGTTACCATAGTTGAAATCACCCATAATAATTACCCTCCTTCCATTCATTTCTTCTATTTGCTTATGCATACTATCTTCACCATCTATTCCATCACCTGGTCTATAGTAGCACCCAACTGTATATTTTGTTCTGCCAGTTTCAATCTCACACCAAATAGCCTCAAATGAGTTCTTTTCACTATCCTGCGATACAACTTCAATTCTCCTTGGCTGCAGTTCATCAGCTATCATTAATAACACTCCTCCACCCATTTTATTCTCCCTGTCACTCCTGAACACACCATACCCCTCACATTCAATCCCACCAGCTATATCATTCTGTCAGCCATGTTTCGCTAATGCCAATAACCTGTGGCCTGGAAGTGCCATCCAAGGCCAAAAATTCTTCCTTCTTGTTCCTAATACTTCTGGCATTAATATAAATGAATTGCAGAAGCCCATTTGTCCCATCCCTATTTTGATGCCTTATACTAACTATCCCATTCTGATTCATAGTCTATCGTACTTGCTTGGGCATATTACACACATTCATACACTTAACTGTCTCCCTAAAGTCTGCATATCTACACTCCCCCCCCTTACTAACTCGTCTCCCTGATTCTGCACCTCCACTACATTCGACAACACCTTTTCAAGTCTCCATACACCAAATCCATTCAAATGTAAACCATCCATCTTATATAACTCCTTTCACCCATCAAACTCACTCCACACATCCACAGATTCCACACCACTCGTCCTGCATAATTCACGCATAAAGTCATTTGCAATTATGGCCCTCCTTCTATACTCTTCACTGTCATACCACAGGAACACTCACCATCCTAACTCTCTGTCTTCTCTGTTGCTACCTCAAGCAATTCCTTCACATCCTCACTCATAGCCATTTTGGCTCCTTTCAAATGATTTGTACCTGCTACCACTATCAGTTCTTTTACCCGCTGCTTTTGCATTCTAATTGACTCGCTTTCATCCTTAACATTTGCACCAGGTTGGTACGATTTTGTTAAACTCTCAACTAACACACCTCTTACTAAGGAATCTCCATACAACACTCGTGCTTTCATTTTGTTTACACTCACTATCATACTCTTATTTTTTTCTAACATACTTTTGCTGTTTATCAGTCACTATGCTTGGTAAACATTTTTGCTCCATCTGCCGATTTGCACTGTGTATCGCTCTGCATAACCGAGCTATCGCACTGATTGCATCAGTCTCATCATTTTTATTCTCCAATAATTCATTCATTCGTTCTGTATGTTTACCTTCATTCTCGCTTTCAACCATTCTCACGGCTATCTGGTACTACCTCACAAATATCACTATTTTCATGATTCTCACTTTCAACAACGACATCACTCTCATGACCTGAAACACTCTTTAAATCGTCACATTCTTTACACTTTCTGCACACATTCACTCCACTATCGTTTAACCAGACTCCAACCGCTCTCCTCAATGCATACATTTCGCAAACGGTACACTGAATCAAAACCTTTAAATTAAAATTTTTAAGAAAGATGGCGTCCTGGATGCCATCTTTGCTGTATCCCTCTTTATGGGGGCCATGTGCACGATAATCGTATCTAGCAATTTACTAATTAAAATAATCAGAAAACACCCGAAAATCACCCAGACAAGCTAAAATACGAAAGTAAACAAGACTATGTAAATACTATGCAAATTCACCAATTATTACTCAAAATGACACATCTGCTCAGGAGCTCTCCACAAACACTACCAAATAATTAATGCCAGCAGCACCCATGGTTCCCAGGTGGGACCCTCCCAAGTACTAACTGGGCTCAGGTTTGCTTAACTTCAATGATCAGACGAGAACTGGTGCTTCCAAACTGATTTGGCAACTGAGAAAGTAGCACACAGTGTTTAGCTTTCTTACATTTGTCTCTGTATTCTCTAAGAGCACAAGCTGACTTATTGGCCAGGAACTTTTGATATGCTTTCTTCTTTTTCTTCACTGCTTCTTGAACTTCCTGTGTCCACCATGGAGTTCTGATTTTTCTATCCTTGCACACAACGTTACCACATGCCTCTGGCTAAATCAATCAGTGTTTTCTTCAGGGCTTGCCATTGAATCTCCAAGGTTTGGAGATTCAAACTTCTGCTCTCAAACTCTTTCATTTTTTCTTGAATAATATTTGTGTATTTTAGTCTACAGTTTACATCTGAGAGCTGTTCAACTTTTATTCTCTTTAAAACTTTCTTATATGTTTTTCTTTTCAATATGAAATTCAATTTTATCATGCTCAAGACTAAATGGTGATCACTTCCAATTTCAAATCCTCTGTATACTCTTGTGTCCTGAACCAGTGGGAAAATGTCACTGTCAACAATAAAAGTCAATGAGCCTTTTCTTATTTTATGCATCTTCTTTCCACGTGAATATGTCCATATGTTGGGACATTGTGTTAGTAATAACCAGTCCATGTCCTGAGCAGAAATCCAACAGGTATTTGCTATTATTATTAGCTTTGCTCTTTTCTCCAAATTGTTCCAAAATATTTTTGTATGTCTGACAATCATTTCCTACTCTGTTATTTAGATCCCCAACAAGGACCAACTTTTCCTTCTTCATTGTGTTTTTCATTTTGAGGCTTTCTGTAAAGCCTCAAAAAAAATTCTCCACTTCTACCTTACTTGAACCTTATAGGCACAAATAAGTCTCATTGTCCAGTTCCCCATTCTCATATTTGCCCACATCATTCTACTTGAGACTGCCTGCCATTCAAGAAGATTCGCCTGGCATTTAGTGTTGAATACTATGGCTACTCCTTCTTTTCCTTGATTGTCATTGCCTGAATATAACATTTTGTATTTATTGCTCTCAGAAAGATATCACCTTTTTTTTTGTCTTTTTTGTTTCAGTCACCCCTATTATGTCGATCTGGTACTTATCCAATTCCTCAGCTAGCTCCATTTCGTTGCCATTCAAGCTTCTTATGTTGATGGTACTGATTTTGAACTCTGGTATTGTTGAGTTGGGGCAAGTTTTAGGATTTGTTCCAGTAGCTGACTTTTTGCTGTTTGCCCTGGTTCCCTGGTGAAAACAACAGGGGCATTGTTTAACCGGAATTCTATCATGTTGTACCATCATTTGAAATTTTGGTTTAAGCCAATAAGAATACAATTTGGTCAGCTAAATCCCAAATTGCTAGCCCATCCTCATCCGTTCAGTATCCAGGTGGATACCTCGAAGGTAAGGATTGGACATTTGGTCAGAAGCCCTGGCAGTTTCTCTGCATTCCTTCGAAGGCTATGTGGAGGTCTCCTCTCAATTATATAGCTTTGACCCCCTAAGCACCCCTACAATAGAATTAAATAAATCAAATACAGTGGGATTTTCTTATAGATGTTTGGTTGCCTTTCCCATATTACACACAATTTTTGGAATATGATATGGATTAATGGGAAAACATTTTCCAGGAATATTAGTATCACTTTAACTTTGAGGATTGTTTGAAAGATTTATTACCACTTTTTTTTAACATCTAATATAGACTATTTGTTTCATACATTAGTAGATATATGAAAATATTTCTACTAAGCTCTTTGCATTACTGAAAGAGCAAACTTCAGAGTTACTTACAAAGGTGACTTTTTTTTGTTTCCAGAACTACACAGATGTCTATAAATTTCATTGTTTGGTGGTTTAATGCACTGTTCAGACTGGTACAAATTTTGAGGTTAGAAAAGAAAATACTAATGACAAGATTCATTCATTGAGACATTGTCAGGAGAACAATATTAAAATGCACAAAATAAGTGGGAAAAAATTAGACAAAGCCTCAAGTTCTATGAGGTTTTGTAATTACAAAGTAAGTCATTGTTTAGTCCCCACTCTGCAAGTATATGAATTGCCAAAGATTCAAAAACCCAATAATCCTCTTCATCCCACAGTAGATTCTACTGACTTCTCTACTTTAATGCAACTGATTAGTTAACTAAATCCATAACCCCACTTATTGGTCATTCTTCATTTTATATATAAAGAATTCCAGTCATTTGAAATCTTTAATACAAAATTTAATTTTAAATAACAATGATATTATGGTAATCTTTGATGTCACCTCTTTTTACCATTATCCCACTTTGACACTTTAAATTTACTAAAAAAAAAAAAAAAAAATCTCCCCCTTTATATCATTGATCTTTTTAATTTTACCAATCATTCTGGCTACTCCACTTGGAAATGTACCATTTATAAACAGATTGAGGGTACAGCTATGGGCTCTTCCCTTTTTCTGGGAATATATTTTTTCCGGTATTTTTCCACCAAAAAATATCATATGGAAACTATTTTTTATTTTCTTACTAATTTCACAAAAATTCTTTTGTTTCACTTCATCAGGATAATTGCATGAATAAACTAAACTGGAAAACAAGTAATAACAGTTAACTCGAGAGAAAATATTTGAACATGATTAAACAATGGAAAGCATGTATTCACCATTATACTGGCTGCTGTATACTACTGTGAATAGGCAATAAGCAGTCCTAGACAAGAAGCAGCAGTACTAACAGGATGTGGTGGGTTAGTGGACAACCCCAGTAACTCTATAAAATGCCACGGAAGTTCAATGACGGTACTGCATCAAGGTGAGCTTAGGCCGCCTTAAGCCTAAATATAACCTATATTCTCCTTTTTTACATCTCTCCCAAGCTTTTCAAGGAAGACTGACAGTTTGTCAGATAAATGTTGATGTGCTGACAGTAAAGAGAAAATACGATTGAAATCTGATGCTAAAGGACAAGAGAAAAGACTCATGCCAGTTCAGATGAAGCCTGGTCAAACAAGGTCTGCATCCCCAATCAAGCAGTCAGGGTTGGATCGAAAAATCAGCTACTGAAAACAAAGACAAAGAAATCAAATTCAAGTCTGTAAGCAATGGAATATCAATAGGTGCATTGATTGTCTGCACACTATGGGCAACTGGAAAATTGCAGTTTCTTCAAGAAGAAATACAGATGCCACATCTTGGGTATTTCAGAAATGAGATGGACACTGTCAGGAGAAACAAATGGTGGAAGAGTTCTCTGATCAGGAAATGAAAATAAGCATGAAGCAGGCATAGGTTTCCTGCTAAGTAACAAGGCCTGTCGGGCAATGATAGGATACAAACCAATTAGTGAAAGGATAATAGTTGCAAGATTCAGTGCCCAACCATTTAATATTACGACTATTCAAGTATATGCACCTATTGCGGAGAGTGCAGATAAAGACATAGAGAGATTTTACAGATGTCTACAACTAGAAATTGATGATGTGCAAAGCAGGATAAAAATTGATGATGTGCAAAGCAGGATATACTCATCATTGGAGGAGACCGGAATGCAAAGATTGGCAGAAATAACATAGGATGGGAAAATTTGAATGCGGAGAATGAAATGAACATGCAGAGATGCATCTGGAATTTGCCACTGATAATAAACAGGATAACTAATAATTAAGAAATTGACAGCGTACACTAAAAATATAAATTAAAAACAACTTTAATAAATACTTTCCGATATTTCGGCAAGTATTATTCCGATATATATTCCGATATTTCTTCCACCTTATTCTGTGGTGAGTATCCGCCACAGAATAAGGTGGAAGAAAGCCACAGTAATACACCGCAGCAAGTTCAAATATGAAAGACTATTCATGGAATCAGCCTCAGCCCTTAGGAACATGCCAAGCCTCAACAAATTTGGGTGCATAAGACTGCCCCAAATTTGGGAAACATATATCAGAAGAACTTCAGCCCAAAGGCTAATAATTACCAATATAGCCCACCAGGGGGCACCATCAGGACTTTAGGAAAATGGTGACTTCCTCGCTTCATTTCTCATTTGCTGTTATGTAGCACTTGCATGCACCTGTTCTTTATTTTAATTTCCTAAGAAGATGGCAACATGATGTTGCCGAAATATCGGAAAGTATTTATTAAAGTTGTTTTTAATTTATATTTCTAGTGTATGCTGTCAATTCCTTAATTATTAGTTATGTTTAACTACCGTGTAAGCCTTTCAACAAGATAATGAACAAAAGGTTCTAAGGAAGAAGAGGAGGAATTTTGAGTTATTAGTGTAGGCAGTTGACATACAGAAAATAAGAAAAGTAGTCCTTATTTAATATCTAAACAGTGGCATAAGAAATGAATCCCACCAATCATACAGAAACATTTTGGGAAATTTTGGAGAAAAAGGGCAAGGATAATAATTGTAAGTGCCTGCCGGATTTCTGTTCAGGATATGGAATGGTCATTATTTACACCACATTCCAACATAAACATGTGTACAAGTTCATATAGAAGACACATGAAATAAGAAAAGCCTCATTGACTGTTATTCTATAAAACCCCTTTTAATAACATATGCTTTTATCATGTCTCCTCTTTTTTTTTTTTACTTGTTAATTAGTTTTTGAAGTCTACAGACCATGTCTATTCTCATAGGAATCATTCCATAGGCATTGCAACAATCTTTGTCACTTGCGACTGGATCTGCTCCAACACTTAATCCCCAGAGAATTTGGCTGTCCAGATCTGCACACAACAGTTCAGATATTACCTTATTAGAGTGTTATATAGGGGAACAACAACCTCTTTATCCCTGCTTGTTATGTGTTCAACAATCATGTAATCTAATGTGCTGTATTTGCTACCTTTGCAATATGTCCTCTAAATTTCAACTTCCTGTCCACAATCAACCCCCAAGTCCCTTGTCTCATCAGTTTCTTGCAATTCAATTCTATCAATATAGTACACAACTTGTGATCTTTTCCCAAAGTACATCACCTAACACTTGGCCACATTGAACTTGCAGTCATTTACCTTTGCCCATACTGCTATTCTATTTAAGTTTATTTAAGTGTATGTTATCTACATTCTCCTTTATAATCTTGACCAGAGTTTCCCAAACTGTGGTCTGCAGAACACCAGTGTTCCACAGAAGGTGAATAAGTGTCCTGGAATTTGTCATTTTAGTTTTCTAAGCATTTTTCATGAATAAATATTTTATAGTGGAAATATTCTGAGGAGAATAATATTTGTGAATATATTGAAAAGCTCAGACCCAGAACTCCTAATAACATCTGTGTAGCAAATGTTAGTGACCAAGCAGTGTATTTTTAAATATGGAAGTATTCATGAATTATCATTAATTTTCACAATTGAAACCTTTCAACATTAAGAAAGAGAATACTGCTGTTTATGACTGGTCATAAAAATTGCCTGCAAGCGGATTATAACAATGGGTGGCATATCTTCTGTTCTCAAAACTGAAGGAAATGTCATCTGTGTAGCAAATGTCAGTGACCAAGTGGCATATTTTTAAACATGGAAATATTAATGAATTATCGTTAATTTTCACACATCGAAATCTTTCAACAGTCTGGAAAGAGAATACCGCTGTTTATGACCGATCATAAAAATGGCCTGCAAGCCGATTACAACAATGGGCAGCGTATCCTCTGTTCTCAAAACTGAAAGAAATAACATTATGTTGCAAATGTTAGTGACCAATCAACAAGTATAAAGAAAATTTTTCCTCTAAAATTGAAGATCAAGGTAGTCTGTATCCGGTTCTCAAATCTAGTAATACTGAATACCTTCTTTGCAAGTTCGTATTGTAGGGTGAAAGTTTCGAAACCGTAGTGCCGTGATTTTTTAAAAGTAATAGACTTGCAGATTTAAATTTTAATATGAATAAGAGACAAGGGACTTTGTTTAATTTTGGTATTAAGAAAACTTTTATTGAAGGTGTTTGTGATGCAACAGATAGTGAGTCATCCACCACCAGCCTACAAAGCAATCTCCAGGACGTACAAAAGGAAGGGAAAACTACCAGCACACAGTAGAAAAAGTCTGCATTCATTTGTAAGTACTTAATAATAATATTATAAATTTTTGGTGATCAGAATGGGATATGTCAATGAAAATCAGCACAAATGAATTTAATGATGTTTATGTTTAATTAATTAATATTTAATGATTAATTACTGATCAATTAAAAATTAATTAATAATTATTGAGCAATTATTAATTAATACATTACTAAATAACCCAGGTGGCCTGTGAAAATTTCAGGATTTGTGAAGTGTTCCGTCGGAAAAGTTTGGGAAACACTGCTGTTGACTATAGTAGGAACCAATTATATATTTCATCTTTTTGGTCTCTATCTCACACCAAATAGCTTCAATTGAGCTTATGTTTGCATTCCTGTTCACCTGGTGTACTTCTACTCTTTTTGGCTTCAATTTGTCTATCATTAGCAAAGCTCCTTCTCCCATCCTGCTTTCTGCTCTAAAGATATTATATCCTTTGCATTCTATTCCTATATCATCCTCAATTAACAAAGTCTCACTAATGCTTATAACTTTTGGCCAAGTTGGGCTAACCAAATGCCAACAATTTCTCATCCTTATTTTGAATATGTCTGTCCTGCAATATCCTCTTCATCCCATAACCTCCCTTACACCTTGTGTTGCTTAGCCCACTAAAGTTAAGAACCTGTAGTGCTACATTTGGAATCTTATAATCACCCCTCTACTTTCTATCTCTAGGTTGTCTGAACCTATGCTCGTCTGCATCTTCCCTAACCATTTTAGTTTCCCTGTCTCTGTGCTACCAAACTCACCGAACATCTCAAAACTCCTAACCTCAAATCCATTAAATCCCTTCATCCAACTCACTCCACACACATACACCAACTCCACAATCTATGCACTGACTCATTTGCAATTATTGCTCTCCATCTCAGTTTGCCTTTATCAAGCCGTGGCAACAAACTTGTAACTTTTACTTTCTCGCTCTTCTTTTTTTGCATGCACCAACAACTCTTTGATATATTCTTGCATACCACACTTGTCACCCAATTAAATCAATTGTACTAGCCAAAATAAATATCTTTTACCTTTATATGGCATCCTTACTCATCACTAACATACTTAATTTTGGCACTAGGAATACATGATTTTGTCACTCTTAAGCCCTGCTCTAATCAATAAGTCTCCATACAAAGTATGATCCTTATTCTCATTCTTTTGCCCTTTCATACCCTGCTTTCTTTCCCCTTGCATCTCGCCTTTCTTTTGCACCTGTGTCATAATCAGCCAGGCATTTCTCCAACTACTCAGTAACGTTTGTTCTGTGGAGAATGGAGAACTTCACGTAGCTGTGCTATCTTTTCCATTACCATCTAGTTATTCTCCTCATCTTGTCTGTATTAGTCCAGTAAAGTCCCAACTTATCTGGTCACCATGGGAGTAATTTAGACCAACTTTCCCCTTACCCTTTCAGATTTGCAATTATATGGATCTTACAAAGTTTAATGGTGTCCTTTGTCACCATTAATGCCACCCATTGTCCTTTCTGAATGCTTCCATTATTAGAAAGGATAATGGAAGCATTCAGACTCCTGACAGTGCAAAGAAGAGATGCAATCTGCTAAACTTCAAAGTATACATTTATTATACCATTACAGCTGTGATAACTCCATTGTTGCTGTAGGTTTTCTAATACATAAAAAATTAATACTACATAATTATTATTATAAGAATAGCAGAACTAGGAATATCAATTAAAAAAAATTAAAATTTTACAACTTCCTGCCTGAGCTTCGGATTACTCAGTCGAAGAATTTTATGTCAAACCAGAAGAATCTTTAAATTACAATATAGAATTTTATACAGTTATAAAATACCAAAATAGTCGGCTATCTTTTGTATACATTAATGCTAGATGCATCAGGAATAGGAGCAAGTTATTAGCATTGGTAGATGATGTGAAACCGAAAAAATTATAGAAAATTGAATGTGATGGATTCATTTTATTTAGGGGGAGGGGTGCTACTAATGATTGCAGATGAATTAAATCCAACTGGGGTGCTTAAGGGTCAAAGTTGTATAACTGAGAGGAGACCTCCACATAGCCTTTAAAGGAATGCGGAGAACCGACCAGGGCTTCTGACCTAATGTCCAATCCTCACCTTCTCGTGGTGCACCCTGTTGGGTATCTACTTTGATACTGAACGAACGAGGATGGGCTGGCAATTTGGGATTTAGCCGACCAAATTGTATTCTTATTGGTTAAACCAAAATAAAAAATGATGGTACAACATGACAAAATTTCATGCCGGCTGAGGCGTTGCCCGGTTAAACAAGGTCCCCGTTGTTTTCGCCAGGGAACCAGGGCGAACAGCGAAAAGTCAGCTACTGGAACAAATCTGAAAACAAACCCCAACTCAACATCACGAGAGTAGAAAATCGGTACTACTAACATAAGAAGTGTGAATGGCAAAGAAATGGAGCCAGCTGAGGAATTAGATAAGTACCAGATCGACATAATAGGGATGACTGAAACAAAAAAGACCAAAACTGGTGAGATCTTTCTGAGCAATAAATACAAAATGTTATATTCAGGCAATAACAATCAAGGAAAAGAAGGAGTAGCCATAGTATTCAACACAAAATACGAGGCTAATCTTCTTGAATGGCAGTCAGTCTCAAGTAGAGTAATGTGGGCAAATATGAGAATGGGGAACTGGACAATGAGACTTATTTGTGCCTATGGTCCCACAGAAGGTTCTACTAAGGTAGAAGTGGAGGAATTTTTTGAGGCTTTAGAAAAAGCAACTGACACAATGAAAAAGGAAAAGTTGGTCCTTGTTGGGGATCTAAATAGTAGAGTAGGAAATGATTGTGAGACATACAAAAATATTTTGGGAAAATTTGGAGAAAAGAGCAAAGCTAATAATAATGGCAAATATCTGTTGGATTTCTGCTCAGGACATGGACTGGTTATTACTAACACCATGTTCCAACATAAAAATGTGCACAAATTCACATGGAGAGAAGAGGCTAGGAATAAGAAAAGTCTCATTGACTATGTTATTGTTGATAGTGATGTTTTCTCCCTGGTGCAGGACACCAGAGTGTACAGAGGATTTGAAATTGCAGGAATTTGATGATGATGATGATGATTAAATCCAACTGGAGTAAAAATCTCCAAGGATGGTGGTAGTATTGGTAGTACAGGAAATGGATTTGAGGATGCTTGGTGTGGGATAGAGATTAACAGGACCAAATACATAGTTCATGCTGCTATTAAAATAATCTGAAGAGGACTGAATTGCATAGGCATATAAATCTTATGGATACAAAGAACACTCATTATGGGTGATTTCAACTATGAAGATATTAGTTGGAGAGGGGAGAAAGCATACAGGATGAAGATAAATGAATTTATAGCATTACTCAGGGATAACTGCTTTAACAGCATGGATCTGAGAATCTGCCTGTAAATGAGTTGACCATTTGATCTCCTTCATTTGAAGAGAATGGTCTTGTAGTGTTGGCTTGGGAGGTGACATTTAAGTCTCGAGTAAGAATTGACATATGTGCAACTGTAAGTCAGGTGATTTATACTAAACTGAGAAGGCAGTACTTTGCAGTGGTTAAATTCAGCTGGGGCCCTTGAATGCCTTGCCCTTTTTTATGCACCAGGTCTGGAACATTTTTCTGTTTTGTGACTTTTCTCCCTTTATGGTAATTATGCGTACATTACTGTGTTGTTATTCAACAGTTACCTGATTATGAATGCATGATGAAAGGAATGGGGAGGTTTGGAGCTTCCTGTAATGCGTTATCTTAGAGCAATTGACAAGCAAATATTATAGCACAGTGTAGCAGAATTTTGACAGACTTATTGTAATATTTTGTTTTATCTGGTTGGCAACACTGTCAGCAACAGTTAGTAACCAACAATAGAACAGCAGATTAGCAGTTGTTTATCATAGCTCGTGATTGTGAGAAGCACAAAGAAAATCATGTAATATTTTTGTGTGTTTGTGTAGGCCTACTATTTCAACTATGGATAAGTGCATTGGTACTGTCTTTAAACAGAAAAATAGCTCGAATTACAGTGATAATACAAAACGAGTTTGTATTGAAAGTTTGTGTGTAGTTTCTGAAGAGAAAGAAGTCTGTAACGAATCCACAGAAAAACACAGGATTCCCATCAGTTGCAATGTGATAATATTAATACGTTGAACGAAAGGAAAGATTTGCCAACTTGCTGTACACTCGACCAGTGGATAGCATTCAAAGGTAAATACAATTGGTTATTTTGTAAGGATTTTTGGGGTGTATAACATGTGCAGAGGTATAGACCCTAAATGGAAGTTCTTCACTTCAGAGTATTCACTTAGCATCGGTGTGGGTAAGTGGATTAATACGTATTAAAGGGGAAGGATTTAAACAATGCCAACAAAAGCAACTCTGAAAGAAAATTTATGAACATAGAGATACCAAATCTAACAAGTGCAGAAGCAATTATTAGAAGTACAAGTGAGAATTCATTACTACACATTGTAGAAGAACCAGAACTCTTTAGCTCACAAAATCACGTGCAATGTGTTTTGCACTGCGTTATATTGCAAAGCATAATCATCCTTTTGTCGATCATCCAAAATTAATTGATCTTCAGATTCTTAATGATCTAGATGTGGGGCTCTTTACACAGTAATGTGACATGCACTGAGATAGTGAATCATGTTGCAAAAGTTTTGCAACACGATTCATATAATGCTATCTGTAATTATGAAACACAAAATTACAGATAGCATTATAAACCATAGAACCAAAATTTGTACTATTCTGAATGAAAGTACATCCATATCTAACTAGACTGTTCTTACGTACATGGTACAGTAAATGGTGATGTTGCAACGCTATTCTTTGATTTAATTCAATTAGAAAGCATCAAAGCAATGGACATTAAGAACTCACTTATGAAGTGTCTTGAAAGGCATGATCTGAAAAATGAAATCCTGCAAGAAATTCTAATTGGATTATGTACGGATGGGGCCTCAGTTATGCTAGGGAAACAAGCAGTTTGGCAACATTGATGAAAGAGATTTTCCATCAATTTTAACATGACACTGTATAAATCATCACTTAGAACTTGCTGTGCACGATTCAGTGAAAGATGTTGTACGACAACAAATCATTTTTTCTTGATAAGGTATATTCAACTTTTTTAATGTCTGCAAAGAACTTACACGAACTAAGGAAATGTGCAAAACAGTTGTTCTGCAGTCTCACCAAAGTGGGAAAGATGTTGTCAACTCGTTGGGTTGCATGAAGTTTTGGGGCTGTGAATTCTATTTGGAATAACTATGCATCATTGCACAGTTTCTTTACACATGCAGCTCATGATGGAAATAGTAAAGAAAGAGCAGCATTTCAAGGACTAGCGGGTAAACTTGAAGAAACATACTTCATAAACAATTTAGGAATAATGATGGATGCGTTATTTGAGCTTTCTAGCCTCTCAGAATCTTTGCAAAAACAAACTAAGACATTACCTAGAGCAAACCAACTCTTGCATGGAACAAGAGAAGTATTTAAAGATCACAAAGAGAAAGAGGAGGTATTTACTGGAGGGAAGTTCAGAAATGCTATAGAAGCAAATCAATTCAAAGGGGTTCCCTTCAAAGTATTTGGGGGTAGGAACAACACAATGGAAATAAAGGACAATTTTATGAGAGTATAATCACAAATTTGACAAGTTGGTGCATGACAGATAAGGACACAAAGTACTCAGAAATAATGAAAGTAGTTTTTACCTGAGTATTGGCCGGATGATGTTGCCGTGGACTATGGTGAACAAAAATTGAAAGATCTGTGATATCGTAAGGTCATTCAGTCTTATAGGGATTTTAAGCACAGTGGAGGTAAGCATGTGTCAGATGCCATAAAGAAACTTCGAAACAATACCAGTAAGCAATGCAAGTGGGTATTCAGCATTATGAATAATTGTGACACCAAGAAATGTGCTCATGGTTGAACATGTCTCCTATTTGCTGACAGTAAATAATTGTGGTCCACCAATTTCCCAGTGGGATCTTCTTCCACATGTTATTCGCTGGATGTCCCAAGGAAGAAACAGTGCCCTTGGTTATTGTAAAAAGAGACTTGATGCAGAGACAGACAAATAAGGAAGCCTTGTGGAAACTATTGTAGACCACCTGCAACTGTTAACTAAGGTAAGCCCTGATTTGTGCACTCCTGTACATTTCACTAGTTATATTTCAAATTTAATTTACTGATATGAGTAAAGGATATTATTATTATTACCACTTCAGGACCTCATGGAGTCAAAGACTCATCTGGGAGGTCCTTTTATCATACACAGAGCTCATCATACCATGTTTTAAACACATTCAAACTCTTTGCAGACACCACATTCTCAGGCAAGGCATTCCAATCATTCACAACTCTGCACGAAAAAAACCTGCCTCTCACTCCCCTACTCACACCCTCTTTATACAGTTTCCAGGGATGGTTCTCCCCTGATCTCTCACTATTCTCTGTAAAACTTCTCCAGCATTGATCCTATAACAACCCCTTACCAACTTGTAGGTCTATCATATCTCCCCTCTTCCTGCTGTCCACCAGACTCTGCAAATTACATCTTCTCAATCTATCTTCTCCTTTGGACCCTTTCCAACATCTCTTCATCCTTCTGAAAACCCGGTGACCAAATCTGTGCACAATAGTCCATGTGTGGCCCAATCAAAGCCTTATACAACGGATCTCCCTACTTTTACACATCAGTGTCCTCCACTTCATTCCCAGAAGCCTTTGTGTTGTCTTCACAATTTTGGCGATGTGTCCCCTAAATTTTAGATCCTTATCCACTATCACCCCCAGATCTCTTATTTCCTCTACCTCCAACAATATATTCTCACCAAGCATAAATTCTGCATCCCATCTTTGTTTTCCAAATTTTAAAACCTTACATTTTGCAACATTGAACTCACATCCCCATTTCCGTGCCCAATCACTCAATCTATTCAAGTCTTCCTGTAAGGCCACAACATCTTCACTACACTTCATGGTTTGTCCCTACTTTGCATCATCTGCAAACAACTGAATATCTCCATCCAAATCTTCACCTATATCATTAATATACAAGTTAAACAGCAATGGACCTAAAACAGACCCCTGAGGCACGCCATTAGTGACTTTCCTTTTCCTGGATATCGCTCCCCTATACACAACTTGTTGATACCTATCAGATAGCCAGTCTCTAATCCAATGTACTAATCTACTATTGAACCCCATCTGCTCTAGTTTGACTGTCAACTTATCATGAGGTACTCTATCAAAAGCCTTTGTGAAATTCAAGTATATTACTGTGTATCTTTCCCATCTGTCCAAGGAAGCAGTCACTTTATTGTAATAAATAAGTAGATTACTAAAACATGACCTCCCTTTAGCAAATCCATGCTGTCCATCAAAGATAATACCATTGTTATCAATCCAACTCTGGATCCTAGTTCTCACAAGCTTCTCCAACAACTTAACCACAACACCTGACACACAGATAGGCCTATCGTTTGATGCTTGAGTTCGATCACCTTCTTTATGAAGTGGCACAATCTTGCTCTCCTTCCACTCCTTAGGAACTTGACCGAGTGCAAGACTCATATTAAAAAAATTTCAAGGCAGATGTCAACTCCCTTGCACATTCTTTCAGAATACGTGGTGATATATTATCAAGTCCCACAGACTTATTAACATCTAGTTTACTCAACTCCCCATACACCTCTTGCTCACCTACAGTCAGTCTCTCCTCCCCATCATCAACTGCTCTCAATCCCTCCATGAAGTCACATTCACAAAATTGAAAGATGTTTATGAACTGCTCATTTAGTATCTTCACCACACATTCTGCAACAGCTGTCTTTATACCATTTTCTCCAATTAATGTCATCCTTCCATATTTATTCTTTCTTTTGCTGGCTACATATCGAAAGAACTCCTTAGGATTCTGCCAACTGCTGTTCATACCTCTCTTTAGCTATCGTCACCAACCAAGTCACCCTCCTTGCTTGGTCTTTGTAGACCTCATGGAATTGGTCATTTCCACTTCTCTTATGTTTGTCTAACTTTAAAAAGTACAGTATTATTTTACAGCATATTCATTCAAATATCAATAAGATAATAATTGTTCAATGTTTCTACCATCTAAATAAGTTAAATTAGAAATTTATTAAGCAATTTGTGTTGTTTATTTCATCATTATTGTATTTCTTTTCTGCATTTACGTAACAAGTTGAATATGCGTACTGTTTTTTTCATCGCTCATATAACCAAATGCTATCTTAAATTGAATTATTTTTTAATATGTTAGAAGTATTATATTAATTTGTAATTTTGTATTTGTGTTTAATGTATTTACTAAAATAAAGAATCAAAAGGCTTCAGTTCGGCGATGCAAAAATTATAAGAATCAAGTGGATATTAAATTTAGCATTATTTCAAAGCCAAATATAGAAACTATAAAAGTTTCATATGAAATTTGATTTTATAATATGTATTTAATGTTTCTGTTTTTGGTGGTGGTGTGGAAGAGAAGGCCTGATGGCTTTAACTCCGCCAGAATAAATAAATAAAATTTTTAAAAAATGTTGCGACAATCTAGCAATAACCTCACATTTATGATCCTTACTTTAAGGGCCCTGGAACTTATTCGTTTAGAATTTAACCATGGTACCTTGGCAAGAGAAATGCATGGTAGAAGAATTGACATTGTATGGGGAATTAGTGTCCGAAGAAAGCTACGTATGACTGCATTCCCAGCATTAGGAAAATGAATTGTGTGGGAATTAAATGGATGAATGACACTTCAAAGCAAGAGCTGCAAAAAGAGGATAGTGTGAATGTGATATTGTGAGTTGAGTAGTGATGACTGAAGTTCCATAAAGAAATGGCCGTGATGAGGAAGGCAGAATTAGATTATTAAAAGGAATTAGCTGAGCGGGCCATAGAAATCCAAAAAAAAAAAAAAAAAAAAGCTTATGCTATGTAGCAAATGTGAAGACATTCAGATTTGTTTAAAAACATATTTATATAATTTTGTTTGTTTGTTCAGTTAACTGAAATAAGATGTATCAAAAATCAGAAAAACATCTTATCAAATGTGTTTCTCATAGCTGTACAGTGATACATTGATAATATTTTGTTTGTCACACTGATGTTCTTTTGTAAGAATGCAGTTTAATGAAAACTGAATACATTTACAGTAAAGCATTTAGCTGAAGATATAGGAGTTGTAAATTTTTTGTATAAATTCACAAGGGGATTTGCTATTGTTAACTCATTATAATTCAAATTCATTAATGAGTAAACTCACATTAATTGCTTCAAGATTGATATGGAGAGCATGCATTTTAAACTTCAAGGACAAAATTAACCAAGCTGTCCACACTGATTTCTTTTGTGTCTATTTGATTTACATGACAAAATCATTTGTTTCACAGTTGCAAATTATATATTTAAAAAATTATGTAATCCTAACAAAGTTTCATTGATTATTTTATTAACATAAAATTAATGAAGTTATAGCATTTGCTAATTATGTAAACAGATATCAACTGCAGGCAATTTATTTCGGTTTCATGAACTGTCTGTGCCTCAAGAACTTGCTATGTTCTAAGTTCTGAACTTGTGGAACATGTTGCTTATTTAATTTGAATTCTTCATAAAACTTCCACTCCAAAACTTTCTTGAGGGAGGAGGAGGAAAATTGTGATAATTTTCTGAAGGTAATATTTCTATGGAATTTGTGGCAGTATTATATTGCTGTATATGATGTTAGTGTTCATGTTAAGCAAAATCCTAATTATTCTTTGATTTGAATAATGGCAAGTTTTTTTATTTGTGTGTGTGTGGGGGGAGATTTCATTTCAGCTCCACTGCTGTTAACTCTTCTATAAGTTAGACTTCTCTCCCATTTACAAATTAGAAAAGCACTTTCAATCACAGTTATCAGTTATAATCTGTAGTTACACCACTTTCTGTATGTTGGAGATACCAGAACTGGCCACCAGCAAGTGTTGGATGAAATCATATTTCAGAATATATCATTCCATATTATCTAATTCTGATTGTAATGTTGCTAAAAATAATCTAAGTTTTTGTTAGAAATGGCAATAAATAATTAAAACTTTTACAGCTGAAAAAGTTTACTTCTTTTCAAGAATGGAGTTCTGAGCAGAAGGAGCGAGCTAAGAAGAAACGAAAGGTAATTAGTTTATTTTATTGCACGCCTTGTCCATTTAAAAAAAAAAAAAAAAAAAAAAAATTCCCTAGTGTATATTTAGAAGTGTTGCTTTCGAGGTTACTTTTAATGTGCGATGTCACCAGGCACTCCAAATCAGTTTTTTTTTAATTATTATTTTGCATTTATTATAAACATTTTATAATAAATTTCTTCATTTTACATACATGTAAACATTACAATTTATTTGTTCACTAAAAATATTCATTGCTTATTATTATTACGGGCGACTCCAGTGAGTCCTTAGACTCATCGAGGGAGGCCCTAAACATCATGTCCACACAACTATACGACATTCTCACAGTATCTCATACCTTGCCTTGAACTCACTCACCGTCATAGCACCCACAACAGACTGACTCTGGCAGCTTATTCCACTTATTTACCACTCTAAAAGTAAAGAACCCAGCTTCCATAGGTGTCCGCTAGTTCTCCCACCACCAGTCCTGATCTCAAAAATATCCTCTGAATTAATCCTATAGAAACCATTTAGCAACTTGAATGTCTCAATCATATCTCTCCTTTTCCACCTATCAACTAATTTCTGCAACCCACAAATCTTCAACCTGTTCTCATAAGGTTCATTCCATAGACCTGCTATCATCTTGGTCACTCGCCTCTGGATCCTCTCCACCTCCTCCCCCATCAAGAAGAAACCCTGGCGCCATATCTGGGCATGGTAATCCAGATGTGGTCTTATCAAGGCTCGGTACATAGGTACAATGACTTGCTTATCTCTGCTCATCAAAGTATTTTTCAACAACCAAGTGAGTTGATGAGCTGATTTAGCTACTTTTGCAATTTGCCCCCTAAACTTCATCTCCCTATCCTCCCTAAACTCCCTATCCACCAACACTCACAAGTCCCTGGCCTCATCAATCTCCTGGAGTACAGTTCCACTAATGTGGTATACTGCTGCTAATCTTTTCACCCCAAAATGCATAACCTTACATTTTGTCACATTAAATTGACATCCATTCTCCTTAGCCCAGAACTCCAATCTATCCAAGTCGTCCTGTAAGATTTTGACATCTTCTGCATTTACTATTGTTCTACCCAACTTTGCATCATCAGCGAACAAATTAAACAGCAGTGGTCCAAGAACATAACCCTGTGGCACACCACTAGTCACAGGCCATCTTTTGGACTCTACTCCTGAATAAACTACTCTCTGATATCTCTCCATCAACCACCCACCTATCCATCTCACAACCCTATATCCATTCTCATATGTTGTAGTTTATGGATTAGAATTCCATGTGGTATCCTGTCAAATGCCTTAGCCAGGTCCAGCAGTATCACTGTAAACCCATTACCCTTATCCAGTTCAGCCTTCACTGTGTTATAAAACTTGAGCAAGTTACTGAGGCATGATCTACCCTTCACAAAGACATGCTGTCCCCTGTATAGTATCTCATTTTCATCAATCCATTCCTCTATTTTTCCCTTGACTACTTCCTCCAAGACCTTGACAATGACTCTTGATATGCTGATCGGTCGGTAATTTGCAACAGTAGTCTTGGATCCTCCTTTATGCAGTGGAAATATTTTCCCCTCTTTCTGCACCTTCGGGACTAAACCAGACCCAAGACTCAGATTAAACAACATGGTCAAGGACACTGATAATTCTTTAGCCGCTTCACGTAAGACCCGTGCCGGTATACCATCCAATCCCACAGATGTATTCACATTAAGGTTCTGTAATAGACTATTCGCCTCCACTTCATTCATCACAATTCCCATATAAACTAACGGTTCCTTCATTTTTTCAATGTCACCACCTGGATGATATACTTTTGCAAAGTGCTCGCTCGGGGTGCTTAAGGGTCAAAGCTGTATAACTGAGAGGAGACCTCCACATAGCCTTTAAAGGAATGCGGAGAACCGACCAGGGCTTCTGACCTAATGTCCAATCCTCACCTTCTCGTGGTGCACCCTGTTGGGTATCTACTTTGATACTGAACAAAGGGGGATGGGCTGGCAATTTGGGATTTAGCCGACCAAATTGTATTCTTATTGGTTAAACCAAAATAAAAAATGATGGTACAACATGACAAAATTTCATGCCGGCTGGGGCGTCGCCCGGTTAAACAAGGCCCCCGTTGTTTTCGCCAGGGAACCAGGGCGAACAGCGAAAAGTCAGCTACTGGAACAAATCTGAAAACAAACCCCAACTCAACATCACCAGAGTTAAAGATCGGTACTATCAACGTAAGAAGCCTGAATGGCAAAGAAATGGAGCTAGCTGAGGAATTAGATAAGTACCAGATCGACATAATAGGGGTGACTGAAACAAAAAAGACCAAAACTGGTGAGATCTTTCTGAGCAATAAATACAAAATGTTATATTGGGGATCTAAATAGTAGAGTAGGAAATGATTGTGAGACATACAAAAATATTTTGGGAAAATTTGGAGAAAAGAGCAAAGCTAATAATAATGGCAAATATCTGTTGGATTTCTGCTCAGGACATGGACTGGTTATTACTAACACCATGTTCCAACATAAAAATGTGCACAAATTCACTTGGAGAGAAGAGGCTAGGAATAAGAAAAGTCTCATTGACTATGTTATTGTTGATAGTGATGTTTTCTCCCTGGTGCAGGACACCAGAGTGTACAGAGGATTTGAAATTGGAAGTGATCACTATCTAGTCTTGAGCAGGATAAAATTGAATTTCATATTGAAAAGAATAACATGTAAGAAAGTTTTAAAGCGAATAAAAGTTGAGCAGCTCTCAGATGTAAACTGTAGACTAAAATACAGAAATATTATTGAAAAGAAAATGAAAGAGTTTGAGAACAGGAATCAAACCTTGGAGATTCAGTGGCAAACTCTGAAGGAAACATTGATTGATTCTGCCAGAGAGGCATGTGGTGAGGTTGTGTGCAAAGATAAAAAAATCAGAACTCCCTGGTGGACACAGGAAGTTAAAGAGGCAGTGAAGGAAAAGAAGAAAGCATATCAAAAGTTCCTGGCAAATAAGTCAGCTTTTACTCTTACAGAATACAGAGACAAATGTAAGAAAGCTAAACAGTGTGTAAAACTAGCTAAACAAAAGTCATGGGAGGACTTTGGCAAGAATATAGAAAATAAATATCAAGAAGGTGGCAAAATATTCTGGAGGTTGTTGAAGAAGCTTAGGAATGGAGGAAAGAGTGCTGTAAAAGGAATTAGAGATGATAAAGGTAAAATGAAAACAGGAGAAAAAGATATCCTTGAAGTATGGAGTAATTACTTTGAAAAACTGCTAAATGAAACAAGCAGTGATGACAGCACAGTGATAAAAAACACTGACCAGGCATGCAGTCAGGAATACATATCCATACTTGAAGTAGAAAAAGCCATCAAAGGCTTGAAATCTGGAAAGGCAGCAGGAGTAGATGATATTCGACCAGAAATGCTGAAGTATGGTGGTATAAGAGTCTTACAGTGGCTGCACTGCATAGTTCAGAAAGCCTGGACAGAGGGACGAATTCCCGATGATTGGAGTAGAGCTCTCATAGTGCCCATATATAAAAAGGGAAATAAAACTGAATGTGAGAATTACAGAGCTATTTCCCTACTGAGTGTTCCTGGCAAGATCTATGCAAGTATACTTGAGAAACGGTTGAGAAGAATTGTGGAAGAAAAGCTTGGTGAAGAACGAGCTGGATTCAGGCCAAATAGTGGCTGTCAGGATCAGATCTTCACTTTACGACAAATAGTCGAGAAAGCATGGGAATATAACAAAGATCTGTATTTAAGTTTTGTCGATTTGGAAAAGGCATATGACAAGGTGCCAAGAGAGAAGCTATTCAATATGCTGCAGTTATATGGTGTCAATGGGGCATTATATCAAGCTATACTTAGTCTTTATTTGAGTTGTGAGTCAGCAGTTAGAATTGAAGGAAGTACAGGAAGATGGTTTAATGTTAAATCTGGTGTGAGACAAGGATGTACATTATCCCCTCTGTTATTCATTATCTATATGGATCACATTATGGATGAATGTGGTATTAAACCTGATATCAAAATTGGAGATGTTAATGTCAGCTCTTTGCTTTATGCGGATGATGTTATACTTCTAAATAAATCCGCTACAAGTCTGCAAGATTCTCTGACTAAATTGAATAGCTGTTGTAATAGATATGGTATGAAGGTCAGCAATAAAAAGACAAAGACAATGAAAATAGGCAGAATCATTGAAAATGTCAACTGTGTTGTGAATGGAGAACCTGTGGAACAAGTAAAACATTTCAGCTACTTAGGCACAATTTTTACTGAGGATGGTAAACTAAATATAGAAATAGACAACAGAATCAGCAAAGCTGGTATCGTGGGAAGTCAATTGAATAAATTCATATGGAATAAGAAAGAAATTAGCTGTATACAAGACTGTGTTCAAACCAATTTTAACTTATGGATCTGAGAGCTGGGTCAGAAGTAAAACACTTGACCAAAGACTAGAGACCGCAGATATGAGAGTCCTGAGAAAGATTAGAGGCGTGAACAGATGGCATCAATGGCAATATCATATTAAAAATGAGGATATTAGGAAAGAACTTGACATTGTCAGCATCCAGGAATGCGTTAGCAGAGCTAATCTCAGATGGTATGGTCACCTAAATAGATTGGGAGAGGAAAGATTAGCAAAACAAGTGTTCTCTGCCAGGTTGGCAGGAAAATGACCCAGAGGAAGACCAAGATATAGGTGGATTGATACGGTACAAGGTGCCTTAGACAATAGAAATATGAGATCTGATAATGTTGGAGTCTTGACAAGTAACAGACTGATTTGGAGGAAAATTGTAGATAGGAAGTTAGTAATGATGTAATTTTTTCATGTAGTACTGTCATATCCTGTACACCCCTTGAGGGTACATGGCAGGAATTTGATGATGATGATGATGAAGTGCTCGCTCAGTAATTCCACTATATCGACTGATTCGGTGACCTCCTTACCATCGTCATTCCTTAAAATTATTTTGCCATGTACAGTTTTTTTTTTGCTTGCAGCATATTGAAAGAACTGTTGGGGATTCTCTTTAGCTTGCATAGCTAGTTTCCTTTCATAATCCGCGTTTGCTTTTTTTTACCACACTCGTTACCGTTCTGTGTGCCTGCAGGTCACCTCTTTCTTTAAATTCCCTCCACAGTTGTTTCTTTTTTTGCAGCTCAAGCTTAATGGATGGTGTTATTCATCCATTTAACTCCTACTTGTTTTACTATTTGGACTCTAGGTATACAATTGCCCATAACCTCCTGTAAATGCTCCTTGACCACTTCCCATGCTCTATCAACATCCAGCCCTTGCAGTTTTACTTGCCATGACACTGATTCAAGCAATCTCCTAAGCTTGTCATACTTGCCAGCCATGTAATTCCACATATACCCTGTCTTAATCGAAAATTCCACACCTTTAGCCACCTCCCAGGTCAAGACCTTATGATCATCACTCTCACCAATAGGTGGCAATATGATCATACGCCTTGCCGGCAAAAGGTGGTAGATTGGTAAAGCCTCTGCTACTAATGGCTCAGTTAAGTAAGTTTGAGTGCATTTAGTATTTGGAAGGGGACCAATTGCTTGATGCTGTTGGCTCACTCTCCCTCGATGAGTCTTTGGACTCCCTGCAGGTGTCAAATAATAATATTCATTACAGTCAAATTCTCAGATGCTATTACCAGGTCAAGCACTCTCACACCCCTAGTATTTTCAATTACATGTTGTCTCAGATAGTTATCCCTTAATAATTGAATAAAATCCTTTTCCTTCCTCACATGTGTCCTCTCCTCCTTCCAATCAATGTTACCATAGTTGAAATCCCCCATAATAATTACCCTCCTTCCACTCATTTCATCAGTTTGTTTATGTATACTATCTCCACCATCTATTCCATCACCTGGTCTATAGCAGCACCCAACTGTATATTTTGTTCAGCCAGTGTCAATCTCACACTAAATAGCCTCAAATGAGCTCTTTTCACTATCCTGCGATACAATTTCAATTCTCCTTGGCTGCAGTTTATCAGCTCTCATCAATAACACTCCTCCCCCATTTTATTCTCTCTGTCCCTCCTAAACACACTATAACCTACACATTTTATTCCACTAACTATATCATTCTGTCAGCCATGTTTCACTAATGCCAATAACCTGTGGCCAGGTAGAGCCAATGAAGGCCAAAAATTCTTCCTTCTTGTTTCTAATACTCCTGGTATTAGTATACATGAAATGCAGAGGTCCCTTTGTCCCACCCCTATCTTGATGAGTTATGCTAACTATCCCATTCCGATTTCCTGTCCTTAGTACTGGCTTGGGTACATTATATACGTTCTTACACTCAGTTATCTCACTGATGTCCGCATATCCATCCTCCTTGGTAGTTCTAGTTTCCTTGGTTCTGCATATCCATTTTCACTTCATTCAGCAACACTTTTTCCAGTCTCTGCACACCAAATCCATTCAAATGCAGGCCATCCATCTTGTATAAATCCTTTCACCCATCAAACTGATTCCACACATCCACGAATTCCACACCACACCGTCTGCATAACCTGCTCATAAAGTCATTTGCGATTACAGCCGCCTCCTAAACTCCTCTCTGTCGTACTGCGGCAACAGACTTGCCATCCTAACTCTGTTACTCTTTTCTTTTGCTACCTTTAACAATACTTTAAAGTTCTCTCTCATAAAAAATTTATCTCCTTTCAATTCGTTGTACCTGCCACAACTATCAATTCTTTCACCCTCTGTTTTTGCACTCTAATACTCTCACTTACATCCTTAAATTTAGCACCCGGCAAGTATAATTTACATTTATGTAACAGTAAGCTGTATATCTGCTTTAGCAGATACATAAGAAGTCATGCCAACTCCAGCACACAACTTACACAGAGATTTGATGTGTTTGTGAGTGAGAGAACTTGAAGTGTGTTTATTTTTATTTTAGTTAAATTACTTAAATGTAGAACGACATTTAATAACACATGCATATGCACTTGGACTTGAATCATTTTTGAAATGCAAAGTCTGTTATATATTCTTAAATTATGTAGATAATCTGGGTCTTTAAATGTGATGGCAGGAGAGTGCATACAAAATATGATTAGAATAAGGAGTTGATGGGGACAAATGAGTTAGCATTAATTTACATGAAAAAGACAAGGAAATAAGTAATATTTATTTAATTGCATATATTTCAGCCTGAACATTACAGGCAGTCATCAGTGGCAACAATAGTTAATTACAAGGTAGAATGCAAACAGCGGATTCATTTAAAACAGTAAGAGCCACATGATGTTATACATAAGACAGTGCAATGGTAAACTGAGAAAACATTGTTTTTGTTGCTTGGTCTCATGTCTGAGGATGCTTGACCCTAGCCACAATGTCTCCATTGTTGCAGCAGTAGCCAACTCCAAAGTAAGTCTGGTGAGCTTTTTAATTTTTTAATCAGGTCCAACCATCTTGGTCTCCTCATGTCTGAGGATGCTTGACCCTAGCCACAATGTTTCCATTGTTGCAGCAGTAGCCAACTCCAAAGTAAGTCTGGTGAGCTTTTTAATTTTTTAATCAGGTCCAGCCATCTTGGTCTTGGGCTTTCTCTTTTTCTTTATCCTTCCACTTTACCCTGGATGATTCCTTTTTCCAGGTTGTCATTTTCACGTCTTGAAATGCGACCGAAATATTTAAGAATTCTTTCATTTACAATGTCACATAGCCAGCTCTTGATTTTTAGTTAACTAATAATACTTTCATTTGACTTTTTATCCATCCAGGAAACTCAACATCTTTCTCCAGCACCACATCTTGAAGCTGTTTATCTTGTCCATATCTTTTTTGCTGATTGTAGAAGATTCAGCACCATAAATGAAAATCAAAAACACCAAGCTATTGACCAGTTTTGATTTAGTGGTGATAGAAATGTTTCTGTACTTCCATATTTTCTGCAATTGCACCATTGCTGACCTCACCATAGTAATTCTTTTTTTTTTTTAATTTCTGGTTGACATCTACTCTTGGTGCTTATTAGAACTCCAAGGTAAATGAATTCATCCACCTTTTTGAAGTTAATCTTGTGGGTAAATTTATCATTTTCATCTATGGCCATGTATCTTGTTTTATCACAATTAATTCTTAAACCATATTCCCTGCTTCCCCATTCAACTGATTTTAATGAGGGACACCAGTTCTCCTTTGCTGCTGACAATAAGAAAGGTATCGTCAGCATACCTATGATTATTTTTCTTTTTGCCACCAACTGAGAAACCACTATCGTATTCATTAAGTGCCTTTCTTATAATGTATTCTCCATAAAGATTGTATAAATCAGGGAGAGTATGCACATCCTTTCTTACACCTTGATATTGAACCACTGAGATATTTTTAGATGCATCTTCACTGCATCCTAATTCCTCTCATAAAGTTGTTTTAAAAGGTCTTTATGCCCATTTTATTTAGTATTTTCCACAGGTCCTCCCACTCAACACTTCCAAATAAATGCTTTGGTGTAATTAATGAAGCACATATACAAGAGAATATTAAATTCTTGAGCCTTTTCAACCAAGTGCGTTAGATTAGAAATTTGATCTTTGGTTTCACGGCCTTTTCTGCAGGAAATCGTTACTCGACATATTGTTTCAGTCTTTCTTTAATGATATAGAGAAAAGTTTTCCTTGATCTCATATGCAAGCATATGAGAATTATAGATTATAGAACTATAATTATCTATAAGATAAATTATAGAACTATAATTATCGAATTCATTGACATTTTTTTTGTGTGTATTTGGATTGCATTTTACTCAATCATCAGGCTGATCTTCTCTCTTTCAGATTTTATTACAAATTTTTCTAATGATTTTAATTACTATGAATCCTAGACATGCAAGAAGTTTGTTTGGTATTTGGTCGTGGCCCAGGGTTTTTCATTTTCTGAGTTTTTTTTTTTTTTTTAGAGCTCTTCAACTTCTTGTTTTAAAATGTAAGGTTCCCTATGGAAGGCTGGTGTTTTCTTTATTAAATGAGACTGAATTATCTTCATATGGATTTCAGCAATAGTCTTTCCATCTATTAAGGATGTATGTGTTGGATTAGAAAGAATATGATTGACATCAGCTCTACTTGAATACTTTAGTTTACATTTTCTGTTCAACAGCCTTATTTTGCTAAATAGGTCTTTGGTTTGATTTTAATTTGAGTGATCTTCAATTTCTATACGTTGTTGATAAAGTTTTTATCTTTAATGCAAAGGCTGGATTATAGATCTGCCTATCTTCCATTGAAAGCCCTTTTGACTTTATTTCTCGACTTGTTTGAGTTTCATTCGATATCCAGGGTGTGTTGATTCTGAATTTTTTGGGTAACTTTGACTCTGCAATTTCCAGTAATATTATTTTAGTTTTATCCCAAAGTTCTGGTGTCATTTCATCAGTGTAATTCCATAGTTCTAGAAATTTATTTTCCACTTTAATGCTGTATTTCTCAGTAATTCCTGTGAAGTCTAATCTGAGTGGATATGTTATGTTATTTGTTTTCAAGCATATTTTCATATCAGCAATGAGAAGTTTGTGATCAGAGCCACAATTAGCTCTGGGAAATGCTTTAACATTTTTCATTCTAGACCTCCATCTTTTGTTAATAAGGATATAATCAATTTGGTTTCTTGTTCTACCTCCAGGTGTATAGTTTCTGTTTGTGTTGCTTAAAGAAGGCATTAGTAACCATAAGTTCTCTTTCTATACAAAAGTCGATCAGTCTTTCATTTTGGGTGCTCAGTCCATGAGATCCTAGGACTCTCTTGTTGTGGTCTTCCATCCTCTTTACCAACTTTTGCATTGAAATCACCCTTAAAGATCAAATTGTCTCTTTAGAATATTTCATCTATGGTTAAATTCCAATCTCTGCATCACTTGTAAAGGTGTAAATTTTTAAGAGTGTGATTGGTATTGGATTACAGTCAATACTTAAGGACATTATCCTATCGTTGATAGAGTTGTAGCTCAACACTGATTTGCATACGGTTTTTTACAATTATTGCTACTCCATTTCTGCTTATAGAATCATGCCCAGCAAAATAAACATTATTGCCTAGCTGGAATGTAAAGTGTCCCTTGTTTTTCCAATGTGTTTCCACAATTCCTAGTATATCGATGTTTAGTCTTTTCATTTCATTTTGCATTATGTCCAGTTTACCTGTATATGGTAATCCTTGTACATTCCAGGTACCAATATGTGTAATTTTCCTTAATTGGTGCTTTTTGATCATAGTTAGATTGTGGCTGAGAAAGGTGTCAGTTTTTTGAACATCATAGGTTCTCAGCAGGTGTCGAGATTGGGAGTATGGGAGTGTATGTTCCTTTCTCCTCTTTGCCTGGAGATACTACCTTGGTTTGCAGGCTGGTAACTGTCCCACTCTTATAATTCTTCATTGTGGCTATGGTTGTCATGGAAGGATAGTAGAGTGGTTTCCCCTCGCCTTCTTTATCACAGAGCTATTCCCAGTAACGTTGATTCAGCCATGCCAAATAGCTGTCTGGACATAAGCCCTTTGGTGAAATTGCATACCTTCAACCTCATGCCAGTACTGGACTGTGCTGTTGTCCACTTCCAGGGCATCTTGCTTAGTCTAGCTCCTACTCAAATGAGACCTGACTGGCTTTGGTGGCCATGGCAGTTGCTAAGTAACTGCAAGTATAGCTCTGAGTTGATGCAAGTCCCCTCACCACATCAAAATAGAGATATCTTTGGGGATTGGGGAGGATGTATCCCTAGTGTTCAATAAATAAACAGGTTGAGAGTGAAATAGATGTGTGCAACCTTATTAAGCAAGAGATCCACAAGAAGATGACTATGTGGAAAGAAGATCATGAGAATAAGAGTGACAGGAGTTATGAAATATGAGGATCAGGCCAGAAAAGTAAGAATATTGTGTAGAAAGCTGAATCGGAGCATGAAAAGAAATTTGCCATGCAAGCTAAAGGCAATCCAAAAGAATTTTATTGTTATGATGCAAGCAAAAGGAAGAATGAATTTGAAAGAGTAACTTTATTGATTGTCCTTTCATATTCATTCTTTTGGGCTAACCTCTAAGAGAGAGAACCCCTCATTATACTTGGAATTTCCTTCTCCACTTACTCGATATTACCACTTCAAGAATTTATATACAAGAACTTTGAAACCTTAGAAGACTGGGAAATAGAGCCATTTTCCTTTTCTTCTAACTCCATAGTACTCAAAACCATAATCTTTCCTGCTCAGTTGTACATGATAAATATTACAGACATCACAGAAGCTGAAGAAAAGCAATTATATAGTAAACCTGTACAATTTTTTTGGTTTTGTCGATACCAAGAAGTTAAAAGGAATGTCTTCAACTATCAAAGAAGCATGGAGGATTTGGTCTTCCCGGTCTTAAAATTCTGCTATTTAAGCAATACAGCTTCAAAAATCCATAAGATATTGCAGACCAAATACACCTTCTCCAGTACTACCTGGGTTTTCATCTTCTCCTGTTTGGAGTAAATGATTATAAAGGTCCAAAAGCGGAGATTGTTTCTGAATACTACAAAACTCTGTACTTAACTCCTCTAAGACTGCTGCAACACTCTGGTATTGACATTTTTGCCATTAAAAAAAAGTAAAATTTGGTATAAAGAAACCTTTAATCTCTTTCGCTGTAAAACCTCGGTTGGTTACTGACAACACTTTGTTTCATAATTTATTGAAGTTCCAAGGATACCCTAACAGGAGGGATCTTGCTTGGAGAATTGCATATGGCCACCTTGAAGTCAATACCATCAAATGGAGATATTTTAACATTGGAGATCCAATCTGTGACATCTGTTACCAATTGGAAACAGTTGAATGCATTCTACAGCTGCTCTTTCGTATTTGGAACAGATTATGTAATACGTTGGGCATTACATTACTTACAACAGAACAGGTTATTTTTTTTTGCAGTACCCACCAGCTGTCAGCAATGGGAAGGGAATTTTGATTTTTATAATTAATGAATTAAAATACCATTTATGGAAGGTTAGAAAGAAACATGGATTTGAAAACCAACAGTAAGACATCCAAATGTTTTATAATATTGTATTGTGGAAATTTTATTGTTCAGTCAGACAATTTTTGTACTTAGAAAATTTTCGATTAGACTGTAGACCACCCGCATTATGCAATATTCACCAGTGAGAGATAAAATTCTGTCTATTTTTTGCTATGAGAGGTTTTTAAATAGTTCCATTGTAAATTTTTTTAGGTTATTCGTTAAACTGCGCCAATGTAAAATTTCTTCATTATCTATCTCTAGTTTTAATGTATGTGTAAAATTCGATGTATCTTAAAAATACCAAAGCGCTTCACATTGATTTTTACAAAGGTCAAGTCTCAAGAGAACTGTAAATAACCTTATTTGTTTCTATGTATATTTTGCTAAATATTAATTATTGTTAACCCTATGGGAAGTGTATTTACTGTTTTAACATAAAAAACAAAGGCAATGCTTTGCAATCGGAACTTTGTATATAGCTATGTGTAAGAGCACAAGAAAGTTGTTTACAGTTGTGTATGAGAAAATTGTTTGCAAGCTCTGCGCATGAAGACCTTCAAAACTAGTTTTGAGAAGTTTCTGCAGCCCGGCAAAATACGATCAAAAGAGTGCACGGAGGAGAACAAAGAGCAGGTCGAACTTAAAAGAAGATGAAATAGTCATGCCGAATTCTTCGGGGTTTGCAACCCTTAGTGCGAAGTCTGGAAAATGGAAAATAAAAGGGGACTGAGCTTGAGCATAAGGGGCCTCCAGTCATCGGCAGAGGAGAGGCAGTCGGAATCAGAGCAGTTGGCAGCAGAGAAAAGAGGAGAGGAAAGACCCCAGTTACTAAGCAGGAGAGTCCAGATCCAGTTGTTGAGAGAGAAGTGTCCAGGTCCAGTTGCCGACAGAGGAGAGCCGAGATCCAGTTGGCGAGAGAGCAAGGCGAAGTGCTGTTACTGAAGAGAGCCAGAGCCAGTCAGCAGCAGTTACAGTCATCGGCAATTAGTAGCAGAAGTGGTGGCAGTTAGAAGCGGAAGTTCCCAAAGTAGGATCCAGAGGAGAATTTATCCGTATGCCGAAACCTCTTGCATGTGCTATCCGAGTACCGCAGATTGCAGTCCAAAAGCCCTCCAATATCCTGATGTGACACCGCTGAAGCAAGACACTCCTGAAGGAAGATTAAGATCTGAGATGAAAGAAATGCCAGAAAGACTTTAGTGTAAGACTCTTGACTGAATGTGTGACACGCCTCTGTAAGTTCCATCCTTTTTGTACATTTTCTCTTATAATCTAGGAGATATGTTATATATGGACTGTTAAGAATTAGTTTAATAGTAATAAGAAGTGTCCATAAGAGTCAGTTGGCATGTTAGAAGTTGATATCAAATTTGTAAAAGTAACTTAGCAGAGATTTAGCTAACCTCTTTGCAAGTAAACTAGAAGTTTAAAAGGTTGAATTTGTAAGCAGAGAGTAAATAAGTTTTTGAGTTAAAGAGATTATTTAGTGTCGAAGTAAAAGGGTTCTAATTTTATGCTAAAGATTTTTTTAGATGGGTAGAGAAAGCAATTTCCCTGTCGTTTGATTCATGTATATTTCATATTAATGTAAATAAATGTGTTTTAATTATTTGTTAAAAGAGTGCTGCCTGATCCTTTATCTTACAGTGCACTGTTTCTAAAAATAATCGGACTTGTGAGTGGGAAACAACTAAGACATTAAAAGCGCAGTTTAATTACTTAAGAACCACGACTGTTTATGTAAACTTTGTTGAAGGAATTTACGCTAGTAAGAGAGAGAGGTCTACCAGACGTTTTGAGTCTTATGCCGAATACTGATATATTGGATGGTGCAGTCTAACAAATAAATTTTCCAGTGTTCATAGGCATATGACTAGTAAATATGGAAGGTGGATAAACGTAATATGCAGTACAGTAAGTGAGAAAGATTACGAGAGGAAAAGTGTGCACTGCTAATTAGCATAAAGATAGAAAACAGATATTACAAGTATAGATATTACAAGCAAAACAACAGCTTACATTACATATGTATGGTTTTTCCTTATTATTTATTAATCTGTAATCTTGTCGGGCTGTGCCATATGTAAAATCTTATGCTATCTACTAAGTCTCATCTATTTTCGTTAATCCCTAATCTTCCTTACTTTCTCTATTCGCTAAGCCCTCCTGTCTCAAAGTTTTATTTCCCCCTTTCTTTCTTACCCCTGCTCTTTCTCCTACCATTTGCTAAGGCAGCCTGTTTTTCAAACTATCACTTGCTGAACGATTGCAATACACTTATTCTCTCAGTCTTCTACCAGACAAATTTATTTTTATTAACGACTGCACCAGCCTGGAAGAAATAATATAGACTAAGAATAATAAGAGTAGAAACGATGGTAAGGTACGTGCTAAAATCCTCTTAACTATACAGCAAGTCGTGGCTATTCTAAATCAATACATGCACACAGGTTCGAGTTTTAATTGAGATAGTGCATTGGCAAATGATCAGATCCATTGTTGCTAAAAGAAAACACTTTATTTTAACTAGATAGTTGAGAATACAGTTGAGTATAGAATAACTAATTCTTCTCATGTAACAACCATCAGAAATTCTTCTTGCACTATTATAATATACATTTGTCCAATCCTGTTGCTATACAACACTTAGCAAAACTTTACCACCTACTCTTTTGTAACACTTACATACAATTCTTAAGTTACAAGGAAAATAATAACAATATCACTTGTTTACTCACAGTTCTTTCTGTAAATGTACAGTCCTCTTTCATGAACTAAACCTCTGTTCGGATATATTGAATCATTTTCGTTAACACAAAACACAATCTTGTCTCGGGCGCTTCTCTACTTTTCTTCTCTTGTTCCACTTGTGGCTTATTTGTAAACCAGGCATCAAACCTTTCGTGGGAGTTGCGATCAGTTACGGGGGACAACTGTTGCTGGACACTCCTCGGAAGCCTCCCAGAACATTCTAGAGGAATTGCTGACAAAGTAGCTCCGATGGTGTAAACCAAGTCTCCTGTTACTTACTCCAAGTTATCACTTCGTCTCATCTCTTCCACTCAGCCAATAAGGGAACCCAAACACAAGCAGTTGTGATCGCAGTAGTCGTCGTAATTCTTTTTCTCTCTTCTGCCTTTTTTTTTTCTTTTTAGCTCCCTGCTCGTTGTACTCAACTTTCAAATATTCTTAATTACCTGTCCGCGCGGTGCCGTCACTGGTTTTCTCACTGAAGGTCCTTGCCGTAGGTGATCAATTTGTTCCCAAGTTCTTGCGAACTTTTCTGATACTCTATTCTTATAGTTCACTTACAATGTTCATCATCATCATCAAATTCCTGCCATGTACCGTCAAGGGGTGTACAGGATATGATAGTACTACATGAAAAAAATTACATCATTATTAATTTCCTATCTACAATTTTCCTCCAAATCAGTCTGTTACTTGTCAAGACTCCAACATTATCAGATCTTATATTTCTATCGTCTAAGGCACTTTGTACCGTATCAATATACCTATATCTTGGTCTTCCTCCGGGTCGTTTTGCTGCCAACCTGCAGAGAACACTTGTTTTGCTAATCTTTCCTCGCCCATTCTGTTTAAGTGACCATACCACCTGAGATTAGCTCTGCTAACGCATTCCTGGATGCTGACAATGTCAAGTTCTTTCCTAATATCCTCGTTTTTAATATGATATTGCCATTGATGCCATCTGTTCACGCCTATAATCTTTCTCAGGACTCTCATATCTGTGGTCTCTAGTCTTTGGTCAAGTGTTTTACTTCTGACCCAGCTCTCAGATCCATAAGTTAAAACTGGTTTGAACACTGTCTTGTATACAGCTAATTTAGTGTTCCGACTAATTTCTCTCTTATTCCATATGAATTTATTCAATTGACTTCCCACCATATCAGCTTTGCTGATTCTGTTATCTATTTCTATATTTAATTTACCATCTTCACTAAAAACCGTGCCTAAGTAGCTGAAATGTTTTACTTGTTCCACAGGTTCTCCATTCACAACACAGTTGACATTTTCAGTGATTCTGCCTATTTTCATTGTCTTTGTCATTTTATTGCTGACTTTCATACCATATCTATTACAACAGCTATTCAATTTAGTCAGAGAATCTTGCAGACTTGTAGCAGATTTATTTAGAAGTATAACATCATCCGCATAAAGCAAAGAGCTGACATTAACATCTCCAATTTTGATATCATGTTTAATACCACTTTCCTTCATAATGTGATCTGTATAGATAATGAATAACAGTGGGGATAATGTACATCCTTGTCTCACACCAGATTTAACATTAAGCCATCTTCCTGTACTTCCTTCAATTCTAACTGCTGACTTACAACTCAAATAAAGACTAAGTATTGCTTGATATAATGCCCCATTGACACCATATAACTGCAGTATTGAACAGCTTCTCTCTTGGCACCTTGTCATATGCCTTTTCCAGATCGACAAAACTTAAATACAGATCTTTGTTATATTCCCATGCTTACAATGTTAATATCACTTAATCTATTTTCTCAATTTTTAGTCCAATATTTTAACAGGAACTTTTTTTATACAGTAAATTTCTATTCAGACAAAAGGATTCTTACATTATTTTTATTCACATTATTTAGATCTAAAATCCCTGTAAAATTGAATTCGATAAATTAATTACTTTAATTTATCAAACGAAATTTTACACCATCTTAATTCAATGTGATTTTATAGTCAATTGCAGGGATGACTAAAGAGCAATCCCAGGCAGAGAAGGCCAACTCAATGCAGTTAACTCAGATAAGGCTAACCACCTGGGTATCAGTCATCTTTGCACTTTAGTTTCAATTGGTCTTTTGGTCATTCATCTATATGGGATTGGTGAAAAGGGAAAACTGATAGTATTTGGCTATATAAAAAAGAAACTGAGACCTTTTTTCTCTCTCATACTATCTGTCTATCTATCCGTCTTTTCTTTCTCCTAATACCTATCAGGCTCCCTTTACACCCCTATACTAACTACTCTAAGCCTATGATAAGTATCCCTTTTGTTTTTCACCTGAATAAAAGTTGAAACCAGTCTGGGTAGTGACCTTTCACATAATACCTAGCATTATACATGTCCATAGGGATATATGCTTTGCATTATAGGATACTAAGGCAAGTGATGTGAAGTTATTAACCTCTACATATGAGTTGCCCAGTCGTGAAATTATTTCACATGCAATTACACTTGGATAAAGGATTGAACCAAGAATATAATTTCTTAACACCTTTAATTTATGTTAGAACTTTTTTTTTCCCTGTGAAATCCTTCCTATATCTTGATTAGTCTTAGTCACCTTATTCAAATTTGATGACATTCCAGTTGTCTCTACTGACAATTGAGCTACATGAGACTCTGAATAGGAGAAGTTTAATTGTGGCCACCCTGTATATAACAGGTTTTTATTCTTATTCTCAGTTCTTTCAAAGGTCAAAATTTACGTAATTCATCTTTTTGATGTTAACTTTTCATCATTGGTTGGTTTTTGTGTCTTATTTTCTGCACATGGTTGTTGCTGTCTTGTGCATGCCACTTTTAATTGCATACTGTCTTTGTTCTAATCAAGTCTTTTGTCAAATTTTCACCATCTTTTACCTTCAAGACTTTTACTCAGGTATGTTAATTAATATCCTTTGATTAAAGTCCTATTAAATTTACCTTTTTTGCCTAGTTGTTACAATGGGTCTGCTTCATCATCAAAAAGCTTAACTTTTTTTTCTCTACTGTTAACATTTTAGGAGCATCATGATTTTCAGGAAATTAGCTAAACAAGTGTTCTTTGCCAGGATGGCAGGAAAAAGACCCAGAGGAAGATCAAGATATAGGTGGATTGATACAGTAAAAAGTGCATAAGATCTGATAATATTGGGAATGCTAAAAGATAAAAAGCCAATCCGGAGGAAAATTAGGAAGTTTGTAATGATATAACTTTTCATGTAGTACTATCATAAGATACTGTACCCCCTCCCCTTCCCTGGGGGTATACATCAGGAAGTTGTTGATGATGATTGTCTTGAAGATAAATTTGAAAAAGCCTTTATTTAGAAATGTAGATTCCTTACATTTCTATTTAAAAATATACATTACTTTTCACATAAAAAAAAAAAAAATGCTCCCCAAAAAAAAAAAAAAAAAAAGTTTCATGAAATTTGTGCTTAGGTTTCTAAAATAAAAATTAATAAGCTAGAATTGTTTTTCATTCATAAATTCATTTTGGATTTTTTTTTATTTAGAAAGTCAAGATTAAACTACCCCAAAAGCCAAAACCTTTAAGAAAGAAGGATCGTCTTCAACAAGAGTACAGACGCCAAAAAGAAGGAGAAAGAATACAAGAAGAAATAATGAGAAATCAAGAAAAGGAACAGTATCGTGAACATCGAAGACAACAAAAAGAAGCTGAAAAGCGTCAACAGTTAGAAAAAGAAATGGCTGAAAGTTTGTTTGAAGAAGCTTCTAGACAAGTCCAGAATGAGATAAAGAATGACGAAAATACTGATGTAAAGAGTGAACCCGAAAGAATGGCAGTGTGTAAGAACATAAAGGTACTTTTTTAATACGTTCTTGAATTAGGTTGTCTTATTTGTTCATAGTGACTATTTAATATCTCAGTTACTGTTCTCATGAAAACATACTATCATTTGTAAGATTGCAAGACTTAAGATAATTTCAGCCTGATGTTTTTCAAGTTAGGTGCTTCTAAAATAATGTAATAGCATCTTATTCTTTAACATTTTAGCTACTTAAAAAAATTTCACTATTAAATTCCTGATATATATTCTCAATGGATGTACAAGATAGTACTATGTAATAAGTTTACATTATTACTAACTTTATATTGACAATTTTCCTTCAAATTAGTTTTTATTTGTCAAAATTCTAGCTTTGTCAGATTTTTGGTCCTCTAACTGCATGAATCTGCCTAGATCTTGATCTTCCTCTGAGTCTTTTTCCTAGCATCAAACACTTGTTTTGCTAGACCTTTCCTCTCCCATTCTGTTTTATGTAACCACACACACACACCACCTAAGATGAACTCTGCACACACATTCTTGAGTTCTAGTAATATCCAGTTCTCTTCCTAATATCTTTACTTTTAATATGATTCTGCTATTGATGCCATTTGTTTACTTTTAATTTTTTCAAAACTCTCTACTTGTGGTCACTAAAATTTTTTCAGAGAGTAGAAAATTTACTTTTAGTCTTTTTTTTACTTCTGAAATTGGTTTCAATACTGCCACATATATATAGTTTGTTTAGAGTTTTTACTGATTTCTCTTTTATTATTTTACCTCTTCATTCAGGATGCAGTTAATATTTTCTTCATGTCAAGTTTGTTATAGCAGTTATTCAGTTCCACTAAGGAATCTTGCAGCTTATAATTGATTTATGTAAGGATATAACATCATTGGCTAAAGTAAAGATATGAAATTAATATCTCCCAATTTTGATACTAGGTTTAATGCCACTTCATAATGTAATTCTTATGGATGATGAATAGTAGCAGAGATAATGTACATCTTTATCTTTCAGCTCTAAGTGCTGGCTTGTATCCTAAATATCAGTTGAATTAAGTTGTACTTATTTTGCTGTGTAGATGAACAACTGCATGCTCAGGAAGAGACTCATGCGATATTTACAGCTGGATTTGAAGAATGTTGGTATCAAAGTAACTGATGGACATGGAGAAAATGAACAACAAAAACTGGAGGATTTGTTTTGGAAGTGGCAAGCACCTTTGAAAGAAGATGAATCTGTGGTTGTTGGATTAATCACCAGTAGCTTGAGGAACATTAGAACAACATTAGGACTGGGGTAAAGTGGTGCAACTCCTTGCAAAGGTGGAGCAAGATACCAACACTCCTATCTCAGTATCTCCCATAATGCAAAACACATCTCCTTGAGGATATGTATAATGTTATGCATTAAGGGAAGGGCCACTACCCAGACTAGTTTCAACCTTTATTGAAGTCTCTTCAATGGGAGCCAGGCCCAGGTGGAGATACCAAGGCAGAAGCATTAGCAAGGTCATCTCCTATCAGAGATGACCTTGCTAATGATTTATCCACTTGGGCCTGGCTCCCACTGAAGAGACCTCAACAAAGGTCAGAACTAGTCTGGGTAGTGGCCCTTCCCTTAATGCATAACGTTATACATATCTGCAAGGAGATGTGTTTTGCATTATGGGAGATACTGAGATAGGAGTGTTGGTAGCTTGCTCCACGTTTGCAAGGAGTTGCCCGGTGTTGTACCACTTTATCCCAGTCCTGAAGATACTTTCAGGCACAAACTTTGTTTGCACACACTTGGATAAAGGATTAAACTAAATTTATTATAGTCTGGTGGTGCTTAAGGGTCAAAGCTGTATAACTGAGAGGAGACCTCCACATAGCCTTTAAAGGAATGCAGAGAACTAACTATTAAAATAATGCAGTCATCATAAACAACTATGGATCCATTGCATTCTATTTTGTGATGATGATGATATTATAGTCTGACCAAGTGAAAAATAAACTTTCAACAACCAAAAGAAAACATGATCCAGAAAATAATCAAAAGGAAACTACGTCTATTTGGCCATATATGTAGAATGAATGAATGATGAGAGAAAATTAAAAACGTTGCCTTTTGGAAGGAAAGAACAAAAGAGGAAGACCAAACAAAGAATGGGGCGATGACATCGTCAAATGGTGCGGAAACTCTATACACAAACTGAGTCATCTTGCACAAAATTGAATGCAATGGAAGAATCATATCATCAGCCACCTACAGGAATTGGATCCATAGTTGTTTATGATGATTGCATTATTTTAATAGTTAAATTTCTGCTGGTCCTATAACATTCTTAATCTCATCCCATTACATTTATTTATGACCTCTTTACATACATTATTGAATCAGTTGTTTTCTTTTTCTATTCGGGAATTGAAGAATTTCTTCTGCACAATGAATCAATGAATAATAAAATTTTTGAATTATGGATAAATAAATATGGTAATTAAATGGACAGTACCAGAAAGGAGAAACTAGAATCTAGATGTTCTATTTCCACATTAAAAAAAATGCTTTGCTTTTTTCTGTTTCAAAGAAATAAGTGATAAAATTAATGAATTATTATTCAGAAACAAGTAAGAGTTAGATAATTTGTAAAGTAGCACAAATTAAGAGCTATATTTTTTCTTATGCGTTTTATTTCTGAGACATTAAGAAAAAATTTCACTAGCAAAGGAGAATGTAATTATACTTCATCTGAGATTGCCAGTGGTAACACATTATTCATGCTCAGTGTGTGTGGAAGAAGATATATATGCTAAATGAAGAATTAATGCATAGTAAAAGGCTTTAGCTGTTTCCTTTTTTTTTTTCCATAGACCATGTCTAAGATCTGGTTCTTGTTTTCAAATCCTTTTTTCCTATTTTAATTTTTCAGTATAGGTTGGATATATGCTTGCTTCCATGTGTTGAGATAAATACCAGCTGAGTATAAAAGATTTCAAACAATAATAGAAGACAAGTGTTGACCCTGGAGTACTGTGCATGAGTATGCTTGGAGAGATTCATTGGAACCAGGTGATTTTCTAGCCTCCAAGTTATTTAGTATATTATGTCTTTTTTGCTTGCCACAGCAGGCAGATGGTGTTCATTTGTTGGCCTGTTAGATCTGCCTTCATCTGTGCAGGAATTGGAGGAAAAGAGAAAAGCCAGGAGGTCAGCTTTTTCTCTTCAGAGCTGTAACAGTAGTGCCATGTGGATAAGAGGGAGAGAGAGAGAACTGGAATTGCAGGTGGGCAGAAATTGCATCCAGTAGCCTTTTCAAGGAGCTAAAAGGCAAAGCTTCCGTTTGGACAGGAAATGAGTTTTTCTGCTGCTGCTGCTGCTGGCCTTTATGAAGTCTGATTTCGATCTGTTGATAATTATTTTGCATTTCAGCATAGCCTGAGTATGAAGTTGGTGGTCTTGATGCGGCCACCTTACTGTTATATTTGGCTGGAATAGTTAGCATGATTTTCTCCAAACTTTCACAATTTTATTAGCTGCTTCTCAAGTATGCTTTCATAAGTTTTGCCTGGAACACTTAGTAGGAAAATTCCTCTGCATTTCTGACATTCAATTTTATTTCCCTTTTCATTGGTGGAAACTGTGAGAACTATATTGAAATCCAAAATTCAGTCTTCCTACAAGTCTTTTTGAAGTATGCAATGCAGCTACTGTAAAATTTCATATTTGAGCCTTTCTTGTTGAATATCAGCTGCCTTTCCACATTTCTGGGTTTTGAAAAATTTTATATTAGTGGTACTGACATGTTCTTCTGATTGCATTTCTCTTGAATTTGATGTTTTAAGGATACTTGTGACATAAAGACTGAATAATATATGCACGTAAACACAAGAAAGATATTTAATTAACCAAATATTTCGGTCTGGAAATAGCAGACCATCTTCAGTGGCACTACAAGAACAGTTTTAAAAAAAAATACAAGGTGGAATACTAACAATAGATCATTTAAAAATAGAACAAGCCGTGTGATGTTATATCACTAAGTATTAAAGGGAATATTTTTAAGCAGAGACATGATTGAAGTAAAGATATTAATTAATAATATTAAATAACATAAAATTAATATGAATTAATGAGTTATCCTGATTAGACTTTCCCAGATTTTTGATATAGATATACAGTTATTCCGATTCAGGTTAGGATGATGGAGTAAGGCCTCTATGCTTTCTTTGAATAAACATTCAAATTTATAACGGGATCTATGCAAGAGGCAAGTTTTTGACCAAAGGATGTTGTAGTGCCACTGAAGATGGTCTGCTATTTCCAGACCGAAATATTTGGTTAATTAAATATCTTTCTTCTGTTTATGTACATATATTATTCATTCCTCTTGAATATTTTCTACTACCATTCTGTTACTTCTTGTTTCATTTAATAGGCTTTCAAGGTAATTACTCCTGACATCTAGAATATCATTATCTTTAGTTTTTGTGTAAGAGCCTGTGTAGCTCAGTGGATGTGGCGTTTGCACACCACGGCACTTGGCCGCACAAAGGAAGACTTGGTTTCGATTCTAGTCGCCGACTAGAGGAAATTTTTCTAAGCCTTTTTTCGACCGGTTCCCGAGTTAGTCGATCTCTGGCACAGGCAAGCAGGTTTTTCCTCCCGGAAACTCTGGTTTTTCGTCCTGTAAACTCAAGAAAATCGACCGTAGAACCCACATTATTTCAGACATTAAATATATTGTGTTAGGGTTAGGGACCACGAGATGGCGGCACATTTGAGCCGCCATCTCGTGTTCTCAAACAAGTGTTCTCTGCCAGGTTGGCAGGAAAATGACCCAGAGGAAGACCAAGATATGGGTGGGTTGATACGGTACAATGTGCCTTAGATGATAGGCACGTTGTACTGTATAATTCATCTGATGATGATATTGCAGTCTTGACAAGTAACAGACTGATTTGGAGGAAAATTGTAGATAGGAAGTTAGTAATGAGGTAAATTTTTCATGTAGTACTATCATATCCTGTACACCCTTGAGAGTACATGTCAGGAATTTGATGATGAAGCAAAGAAAAAACAAATCAAGATAACACTCATGGAAATTCAAAAATCCTTAGAAGAAAGCGGAGGAGAACTAAGGCAACTGTTTAAGCACTTATATGAATGAAAGTGGATATGTTCCTAATGAACTGAGGAAATCCCTCTTTATAAACATCCCAAAAGAAGCTATGGAAGTTGAATTACATTTGGAAAGTTACAAACCAATAATAATTGAGCTGGATAACAAAATTACTATTATAAATTAAAGTGGAAGAATAAAATCAAAAACAGGAAATGAAACTATAAAGAAACATGAAAATGTACAAGATGTTCATCTTTGTTTTATAGATTTCATGAAGCATATCATATATTACCATAAGAAATTACTTGAAACATAAACTGAAAAAAGCATAGATTTTTTTTTTTGGTTGCACAAGATAACAAATTTCCAGAGAAACATTAATAAAGAAAAGAATAGACAGGAACGACATAAGATCCTAGTATGAAACCTTGAGGTACTCCACTAGCCACTGTCATTCTCCTAGATTCCACTCCACCATATACCACTTGCAGGTGTCTGTGTGTCAGCCATCCCCCCCCCCCCCTCTATCCATGTTACTAGCCTCATATTTATTCCTATTTGTTTTCCAGGTTTTGTAATAGTTTTCCCATATGGTATTTTGTCAAATGCTTTTGCAAAGCCGAGCAGCATCATGGTGTAGCCATTACCTTTATCTAGTTCTGCTGTCATGTTATTATAAAATGTGACTATGTTACTAAGACGACCTATTCTTTACAAAACCATGCTGCCAACTATAGAATATCGCATCTCTATCCACCCACTGATGTGTTTTTCCTTTCCCAACTTTTCCAATACTTTAAAAACCACTCCTGATATACTAATTGGTCTGTAGTTTGCTACCTCTGTCTTGGAGCCTCCTTTATGTGTACTGTCTTACTCTTTTTTCTCTCTTGGAACCTTGCCAGTGCTGACACTTAAATTGAACAACTTCATCAGAGGCAATGCCAGTTCTCTTGTACATTCATGCAGTACATGCCATCCAGTCCCACTGCTGTATTCACATTTATGATTTTCAATATTCTGAACACTGCTACTGAATTTTGATGTGTGTCTGTTGCATCAGCAACTGCAAAGTCTGCAAATGGATGATACACATTTGCAAAATAATCACTCAGAACTCAACTATTTCTTTTGCCTTTGTGACATTCCTACCATGAGCACTGTTTAAATTCATCCTACCATAGTCATTTTCCCACTTGCTTCTTCTTTGAGTACCATCTCCCATCAGAGGTCGGCGATCACCTAGGCAAATTTTGAGTGATTCTCAGCCACTCTGAGCAGTCTCTCAGAGTTCATGCCAGTCTCCACTGTCTGATGTCCCAGCCAAGATTTTCTTCATCTTCCTTGTCCTCTTCTTCCATTTATCTGCCCTTTTATAATCATTTGGAGCATCTTATATATTTCATTACGAAGTAGGTGACCAAGATTCCTTCTTTTTATGGTATCTAAAAGTTCACATGATTTCCCCATTTGTTCCAGTACTTGCTGATTGGATATTTTTGCTGTCCATGGGATTTTTAAAATTCTGTATGACCACATCTCAAAGGCTTCAAGTCTTTTTATTGATGTTGTCTTCGAGGTCCAAGTTTCTGCACCGTACAGCAGTACAGGCCATACATAGCATTTAACCATGCGTACTCTAAGCTCTAAATTTAAACTGCGGTTGCTCAGTGTTGATTTCATCAAGAGAAAATTTTTTCTTGCCATTTCAATTCTAACTTTTATTTCCATTTCTGGATTGCAATCTTCATTTAACCAGCATCTGAGATATTTAAACTTTGCCATTCTTTCTATTTGTTTTCCGTTTAAAGGAAGTACTGATTTAAGAATTGGTTTCTTGCTTATGACCATGAATTTATTTTTGATATTTATTTTTAATCCCATTTTTTCACTCTCTTCATTCACTAGTTCCAGAAGATTTTGAAGATCCCGAATATTGTCAGCCAGGAGAGCTGTCATCAGCATATCAGATGTTACTGATGATTTCACCATTTACACTAATCCCTTCCTTTCAAGACTTTTTGAATTATGGCTTCTGAGTATATGTTAAAAAGAAGAGGTGACAGCACACATTCTTATCTTACTCCTCGTTTAATGTTAATGGAGTCTGTAATAATATCATCAACTTGAACAGATGCCTTTTGATTCCAATATAAGTTTTCAGTGATCCTGATGTCTTTACCATCTAATCCAATTCTTTTTAATAGTGCAATCATTTTAGGATGTTGGACTTCGTCAAATGCTTTCTCAAAGTTGATGAAGCAAATGAATATTTCCTTGTTTTGGTCAATACATTTTTGGAATAAGACCTGAAAACAGAAAAGAGCCTCTCTTGTTCCCAAACTGTTAATAAAGCCGAATTGGGTATCACTGATGGTATCTTCACATTTTCTGTATATTCTTTTTTGAATTATTTTCAGAAACATTTTGAGAACCTGACTCATTAGGCTGATCATTCTATAGTCATTACAAGTTTTCGCATTTGCTTTTTTAGATAGCACGATGAAGGTCGACTAACCAGTCTTGAGGGATTATGCCTATATCGTAGATCTTATTAAATAGCTTTACTAATATATTAATGTTCTCATCTTCTAATAACTTTACTATTTCTTCTGGTATTCTATCTCTGGCCTAAGGCTTTACAATTTTTAGCTGAGTTTAGTGTACATTCTACCTCTGATCTTAGAATGCATGGACCTTCCATATGTTCAAAAGTGTTTTCTGCATTCTGTCTATTATTAGTAAAGAGTTCTATATATTTCACCCATTCTTGTATTTTGTCATCCTTTTCAGATCCTTTTTGTTTTGAAGGATACAGAATTGTTTTTTCGTAAATATATCAAAGAATTGCTTCTTTGATCTTGCATTTAATAATTTTCTGAACCTCTTTATATTTTGTTGGACTATGATTTTTATATGATCTGCATTGATCCATGAGAGAAAGAATTTCATCAGTTATCCAATCTTTCTTTTTTACTGCTCTATTAGGACATAATGTATTGGGACATTTCTCTATGAAGACAGATTTTAATTTGTCCCATGATTTATCAAACCTCATGATGTCATCATTCTTGATAAGAGCTAGCTCTTGATTCAAATCTTGACTCAATTTGTTTCTTATCTCTTTTGTTTTTCCTAAATCAAATCTTTTTTGTTGATGTTTCTTAAGTATAGCTTTCAGTCAAGTTTTAACTCTGTCACCAGTAGGTTATGATCAGAAGCAATATCTGCACTAGGATAGGTTTTTGTATTCTTTATAGAACGAAATTGTTGATTAATTAGCAGGTAATCAATTTAATTTCTGACTATATTCCCATTATTATCCTGTGGTGATCGCCAAGTATACAGCCTTCGCGATGGTAGCTTAAACCATGTGTTTGTGATTATTAGCTCCTTTTCCTGGCAGAATTGAAAAAAAAACAGTAGCCTCTCTCATTTCTTGTTCCCAGTCCATGTTTGCCAACTACATCTCCACTTCTACCTTTTTCAACTTTAGCATTGAAATCACCCATGACGATGTTAATATCATGCTTTTTTTGTGTGTTTTTCATTAGTTTTTTTTAATTGATCATAAAATTCTTCGATCTCAATATCACTCTTGTCAGCAGTAGGGGCATAGACCTGTATAAGATTAACATCTAGTGTGATTGACCTTTCAGTTTTAATAACATATCTGAGTAGGGGATGAAGCTCAACAGTGACTTATTGACATCTTTGTTTAATGGTTGTTTTCACTACTTCCAGAGTGATACATTGTCATGTCATTAACTCCTGTTCACAAGGCTTTGCAATTTACATTCTCTTAATCTGTCCTCATACTCCAAAGACCACTGACCACCTTTGAGAATCTTCTCTGGACCTTTTCCAACATATCCTCATCACCATGAAAACCTGAATTATTCATATGAATTATTATGTATAATAATTCAAATGAGGCCTGATCAAGGTCATACAATGGCATCATTGATATTATCCGATGTGATGTCTTCACAGCTTGTGCAATGCGGCCTCTGAATTTCAGGTCCTTGTCCACCACCACTCCCAGATCTCTCATTTCCTCTACCTCCTTTAAAGTTTCCCCCACCCAGTGTATACTCAGCATCCCATCATTGCTTACCAAATTTCAAAACCTTGCACTTTGCAACATTGAACTGATAGTTCCACATTCATGTAATCTATTCATGTCCTTCTGCAAGGCCTTAACATCTGCTTGATTCTGCATTGCTCTCCCCTGCAAACAGCTACATATCACTAGTTAAAACCATCCCAATATCATTAATATACAAATTAAACAACAATATATCTATATTTAAGAAAGGAGACAGAGATGATTGTGGAAATGACAGAGGAATAAGTTTATTAAATACAGATTAATTTACAGTAAAATCCTGAATAAAAGACTAAAATATTAGAAATACATCATGTATAGACATTATTTATGTTAAAACAAATTATTGAAAAACAATGAGAATTTAATTTATAGACTCATATGGCCTGTATAGATTACGAGAAAGCTTTTGATAAAATATACAGGAAAAAACTATGGAATATAATGAAAAAACATGGATATCCATTACACTTGGTCCAAGCTATACAAAGTTTATATAAAGATATACAGAAATATAGTTAGATAATAAATTAACAGAAGAGATTGAAATAAATCAGGGTGTGAGACAGGGATGTAGCTTATCTTCAACTCTATATGTATTAATCAGATTATTAAAATATGGAAAACAACAATAAAACAAGGTATCCAGTTAATTAACCAGAAGCACTGTTATCAATACAGTGCTGTATGCATATGATCAGATTATATTGCAAGATAATGAAAATGACCTTCAAAAATCAGTTTATGAATTAAACAAAATAAGCCAACAATGCAATTTAAACATTTCATAAAAGAAAACAAAAGTCATGGCATTTAAAGGTCAAGATCATGTTAGATCAAAAATGGTTATGATAGTTTAATTATTTAGCTGCATAGTAACATATCTTAAAGATATAGCTGAAAAAATAAAGAAATTTCAGAAAATTTGTGGAACAATTAAAAGGACATTGACTTAAAAAAAAAAAAAAAAAAAAAAAAAAAAAAAAAAAAAAAAATGAAGCTGAACTAAATTTTATTTACAAAGTAATGGCCACTCCCTCTCTGTTGTATGATTCAGAAACACATGGACTGTTAAAAAGAAAGATGAAAGTAAAATACGAGCTGCAGAGATGAGATTTTTAAGAGAAATTAAAGGATGCACAAAATGACCATATAAGAAATGAAGACATCAGAGAAGAACTAGATGTTGATGATGTAAATGAAAAGATCAACGAATGTAGAGAGAAATGGAAAGAACATCTATTTATGATTGAAAGCTATATGCTACCAAAAGAGGTAGATGGATATAAAGACCAAAGGGAAAGAGAAAGAAAAAGACCAGTGAAGCCGTTACAGGCAAATGCCTAATCCTTGAAGAGAAGAGGAGGAAATTGTACACATGCATACTAGAATACCAGACAACCCTAATTTAGTGCAGATCCCTTCCCTTGTGGAGCAACATGTACAAAACCACTCGCATCCATGCATTGAATGACATTACAAGAAAGCCAAGTGGGATGATCTATACAACTTCTATATCTCATTTCCTTTGTTAGTTTGATTACTGTTTCCAGTCATGTGAATTAGTTGCCAAAATAATTTTTATCAGCATGGAAACATTTATTCCTTGCTCCATCCTAAATTCCTATCCCTTATCTAAGCCATGGTTCTTCCACAGGCCATACATGAGGAGTCAAGCATATTGGTGGATATATACTTCTTATATCCACCAAATATACGGAGAAAATAACCCTCGATTAAAGAATTTAATAAAGTAATGAGTAACTCACTCCTGCCCCTGTACCAGACCCTCATAAATTCAACTAGTCTTTGCCTATAATCAAGAAACCCTTTCCGGTATATGGACGAACTCTCTTCAGCTGCCTTACCATCAACACTTGACATATGGAGAGAACACTGGTCTAACAAATGGCTTCCTGGTTGAAGATCCTTGTGCTCCACAGCCTGGTTTTGCTCTTCTTAAGAAGATTTGGTCATCTATCAATAGGATCAGAACTAACCAGGGCAGATGTGGCTACCTACTACATAAATGGGGACCATCAGACCACCCTTATTGTGATTGTTCCCCGTGGCCCAGACATTACTCATATTGTAAATGATCCAAGGTGCCAGTTTCACAGTGGTGGCCTCCAAGACATCCACGAGGTGATGGATGAGGCTCTGGATTGGCTTTCTAGACTGGACATTGACCTGAAGCTGCTTCGTATTCCTTTTGCCATAAGAATAAATAAAATAAATATTTTTGGTGCTTACACCAAAGCGTGGAATAGTTGCAAGAAAACTATTAATACATTAAAAACTGATTTTGATAGAGCTGAAAGCAGGAAACTTTTATCCAGCCCACACAGCGGCCATGTTTTCTGGTCTCTAGCCAGGAGTGTGGTCATAATGTTTGCCCAACACTACTCCAATTTCTGTTATGCCCAGATGGTACTATTGCATCATCACCCACAAGAAAAGCTAACTTCCTGGCTGCCTACTTCTCCAATTCTTGCATGACTGATCATGGTATATGTCTCCAATCCCCACCCCAACCATTTCAAACATTGAACACTAAATGCTTCATTTGATCTTTCTCCAAAAAGAGACAGGAAAAATTTTGCTCAAAATGGATATCAAAATATTTCCTGTCACTGATGTCATTCTCCTGATTGTTCTGAATGTATGAACTCCAGAGTTGACTTCCACTTTGTCTCCTCTTTACACTCTCTTGTTCCATTAGAATTTATCCTGAAGTCTGGAAATTTATTCCACATACAATCTATTCCTAAGAAGAATGATAAATCTACCTTCAAACCACTGTAAATTAAAGATGCCAAGAAATTATATTCTTGGTTTAATCCTTTATCCAAGTATAAGCAAGCAAAGTTGTGTCTGAAGTGTTTTCAGGACAGGGCAACTCGTATATAGAGGCTAATGACTTCACATCTTGCATTTAGTATCCCACAATGCAAAGCACACATCCTTATGGGCATGTATAATACTATGCATTATGGGAAGGGTCACTACCCAGACTGGTTTCGACCTTTATTGAGTTCTCATCAGTGGGAGCTAGACCCAGAGGTGATACCAAGGTTGAAGTAATGCAGAAGTCATATTTCTATATACGAGTAGTCAAATCTTATTATTAGAATACTCTGGATTACAGATAGTTGTTGGAAGTTTTTCCACTTGGTTATACTGTAAATTTAAAGATGTCAAGAAATTATATTCTTAGTTTAATCTTTTATAAAAGTGTAAGCAAACCACTGTCCAGTTTTCTTAACCTAATTCTTTCTAAACTGAAGGAAAGAACTATCAACACCCATCTTCTATGTTGCATTGAAGGCTTTAAATAAATGACTGCCAGTATGAACTTACTTACATTACCTTCTCTGGACAAAACACCTTGGAAAAATTTGAATCTCATGTAGTTGCCATTGATATCTCTAAAGCTTTTGACCAGGTCTGTCATAGAGATTTAACTCCCCCCCCCCCCCGACTTCTGCAGCTAGATTGCTAGCATTTCTATCCGAATGCTCACTTTGTGTGTTGGTGGATGGCTTCTTATCTTCTAACCATATAACTATTGGTAGGGTTCCACAAGACTCTGCTCTTTTGCCTGACCTCTTCTTTCTGTATCTAAATGACTCCAGAAGACTATGAATACAGTACACAGTTTTTCTGTTGATGGTATACTGCAATCCTTTTCATTTGACAAACCTTGCAATGCACAAATCACCACAACCCACAGAACCTCTACAACCTTAAATTCTGACACTCAAAATATTCATCAGTTGGGTTTGGATAACCTTGTCAGCTTTAGCTTCAATGCTAGCAAAATGCTATTCTGCTTTATTTCATACAAAAAACTCTTTTCTTCCCATCTTACCTTGGACACCCAAATTTCTCTACAAGATGAGATTTACCTTCATGAAATAACTTTAACCTCAAATCTCTTAGCACAAATATATAAATATTGACTCCTCTGCTTTCAAATTTTTTTTTTCTCTTTTGCTTGAGGTGTTACTTTAATTCCAAACAGTTTCTAACCCTATACAAATTACAGATTCATCTACTATTGGATATTGCTCTCACATCTGGGTTGGTGCCCAGAAGAGTCCCTTTAAAATACTGGATTATACTGAAAAGGGTTTTCTGGTTGATTAATTTCTCCTCGTTTAATTTAACTCTCCACTCAGTTTCCACTGCTTTTATATTCTTTAAATAATTCGGTGTATGGCAGCGAATCAACACACTCTCTTTAACAGTTCAACTCCAAACCTACAGAACAATATTCTGATTTCCCTTCCACCACTGCTCCCTGGAACAGTCTCCTACCATATGTGTTTCTCAAGGAATATGACCCATAGCTCTTCAAGTCAAACGTGAGCAAGTTCCTTCTTGCCAGTCCACAGTACTAGCCTGCTGTACTCATGTATAATTTCTCTTGCTGATCTTTTAACTGACTTATCTTTCTCTATAATTTCTCATGAATTTTTTTAATTCTCTTAGAAATTATAGCCTTTTCAAACATTTTAATTTATTGCCTTTCCTCTAAGTTTTCAGATTCTTGTTTGATAACTAGTCTGTTCTTTTCTCTTTAGTACCCAATCTCTTGTCATTTCATTATATATACTATAATAATTTTTCATCTACTTTGTCTTGTCTTTTGGCTTTTTTCTTTCTTGCTTTTTTTCTTGTTTCTTATTCTCCCAAATTTGAAATAGATTCAGTATCATACCAAAAGAATTTCCTTTATTTCATTCATTTTTATCTTGGGCATACGTCTTTTCCTACATCAGCTCTGTTGTGCCTTTCCTCTAAGTTTTCAGATTCTTGTTTGATAACTAGTCTGTTCTTTTCTCTTTAGTACCCAATCTCTTGTCATTTCATTATATATACTATAATAATTTTTCATCTACTTTGTCTTGTCTTTTGGCTTTTTTCTTTCTTGCTTTTTTTCTTGTTTCTTATTCTCCCAAATTTGAAATAGATTCAGTATCATACCAAAAGAATTTCCTTTATTTCATTCATTTTTATCTTGGGCATACGTCTTTTCCTACATCAGCTCTGTTGTGCTTTAACATCTAAGAGCGAACTTTTAAAACTGCTCTTGATTGTTGTAACATGATCAATTTGGCTTTTGTTTTTACCACTGGTAATATCCATATCATTTGATGTATCTCTTTGTTTATAACTTTCCTTCCATTATAAAATTATTTATTTAACAAAATTTTACCAGTAAATCGCCATTCTCATTTCTTTGGTGCTTCATTACCCACTACTCTCTTAACCCAGTTATTTCTTTTGACAATGTCAGCCACATTATCCATAAGAATAACCATGTCATTGGTATTTGTTTTAAATATATATATATATATTTATTATTGTTCATATTTACTTGGTAGATAATGTTATAAAAAATTAGTTTGAATGACTATATACCGAGAATGAAAAAGAAAAGGTTTAATGTTAAGATACTACTAGTTTCGTTGAATAAATCAACTTCTTCAGGTATCACAGGCAAAGAATTATATAAAATAACAGAGACATGATAAAATTACATCAACAGATCTAGTATAAAACACAATAGTACATTTTAAAACAGGAATGCATGCTGGAGTTCCAATTGAAGTTGACTATATGCGCGAGCTGTCACGAGTGCGCCAATACTAGACAGTGGCAATGTGTGCATCAGAAAGATTGTAGCTAAGGCTGTTGTTAATATGGGATGAATCGAGCAATATTTTCTAGATTCGATAATCTTTCTTTCGAGTTCATCATAACACACACGGATATTAGAAGTTGGCGACCTTCATCTGAGTTGATAGAGAAGAGAATGTAGCTAGAGAGAGTGCTGGCCCTGGTCCTATTGTAGAAGATGTCTCTTTGGTATTCTTCCATACGTAAAAGGATGGATTTAGCTGTCTGGTCGTAATATGGTTTGCCACATTCACACAAAATCTTGTAGACTCCTGGATACTGAATAGGAAGATGTTTCACTTCAGGTCTACTTAGTATGGAGTGAAGTTTTGGAAACATAGTGAAGCAAGTTCTAATGTTGAATTTCTTAAGAATTTTTGCAGTTTTTAGGAGGGAGAGAGAGAGAGAGAGAGCTGATGTATGGCGACGATATAAAAGCTCTTGGGGGAGAAGAATCTTCAATAGCAGTTGAGCGATGGAAAGAGAAAAATTTATCAATCTTATTAAGAGAGAAACCATTATTGACAAAAGTCCTTTTTAGTAAATGGACTTAATTTTCAATTTCTGTTTTCTGTTAGTAAAGATCTGGCTCGATGTGCCAGGGTTGAAATAGTACCAAATTTTTGCAGAGGATAGTGATGGGAAGAAGCATGAAGTGTGTGTGTGGATTTTCTAAAAATGTAGATTTTGATATTTTCAGCACATCTTGTAAGTTTTAAGTCCAGAAAGGGGAGACAGTCGTTGGATTCCAGTTCGTAGGTAAAATTGAATTTCTCATGAAACTTGTTGAGGTGGTCTAGAAGAAAAAAATTGAGGTTGTTGACACTGTGTTCCCAGATGAGGAATACATCGTCTATATAACGATACCATATTTTGGGTGTAAGAGTTGAGGAATTAATTGCTTTTTCTTCAAAATCCTTAAGAAATATGTCAGCAAGAATCGGAGAGAGCGGACTGCCCGTAGCGAAACTGAGTTCTGTTTGTAAATCTTGTTTTCATATTTGAAGTATCCTGAATTTACACAGTGAGAAAGCAAGGAAAATAATTTCTTGGATAGTTTGTTCTGGAGAAGATGGAGGACTGCTTGAGTAGGTACATTCGTGAAGAGAGAAACCATATCAAAACTTGCCATTAAATCTGATTTGTTGAGTTTAATGTCTTTGATTTTGGACATAAAATCAGCTGAATTTTTTATATGAGAAAAGGAAGTTCCAGATAGGTTTTTAAAAAGAATGCGAGGTATTTAGATGGGTTGTAAGTAGGGCAGTTTATGCCTTCAACAATTGTTTGGGTGGAGAGTTTAATTTATGGATCTTTGGATGTCCATATAATCTTGGGATTAGCGGATGAATCGACCTGAGGGAAAGACGGATGTTTCTTGGTAACGCTGAGGTGGTTTTCAGTAAATTGTTGGTCCTGTTGTGTTGTAGGGTCACTATTTAGTTCAGAGTAAGTGTTCAGTGTTTAGTAGTTCCAAAATTTTTTTATGGTAATCAGATTTGTTTAAGATGACAGTAGCATTCCCTTTGTCTGCAGGGAGAATAATGATGTCATTATTATTTCTTCAGTTTTTTTATAGCTGATCTTTCAGAATGAGAAATGTTGTCAGATGGCAGATTTATGGTGAATATAGCTTCCATACAAAGAAGGTTTGCCTCTTGGTTTGGTAATAAGGATGCTGCTTTTTCTATCTTGGTTAAGAATAGTTCTTTAGGTATGGAAGTAGGAGCGATAACAAAATTGAGACCTTTAGCAAGTACACTTTCTTCTGCCAATGAATTAAAACTTTTTTAAAAAGGTAGAATTATGATGGGATGTGGGATGATTCTGCATACATTTTCGAGAATCAGATTTTCTGATGAGATCAATTTTATTTGTATTCTGGGCTTTAGAAGCTTTTAGAGTGCTAATTTCTTTTAAATTGTTCCAAGATGAAGTGTCTACAGAATTAGATAAACAGATTTCAAGATCGGTCTTCTTAGAGAAATAAGCAGCTAGAATACGTTTGGTATCAAAAATGTGTTTGGATAAAAGCTCCAATTTAGCTCTGGTAAATTCTTTTAGCTCTAGCAGTTTTAATGGATTCCTTAAAATTAATAAAATGGGGGATGATAGAATGGCACTTGCATCTTTTTAAGAAAGACTAGTCTGTTAATGAATAATGCAATGGTCCTGAGATTTTTCTGATATTCTTTGATGAGCACATTTAATTCCTCGTCATCAGGAAAATTGATATTATCGTTCATATTTACTCGGTAGATGATGTTATAAAAATTAGTTTCAATGACTATATACCAAGAATGAAAAAGAGAAGGTTTAATGTTAAGATACTACTAGTTTCGTTGAATAAATCAACTTCTTCAGGTATCACAGGCAAAGAATTATATAAAATAACAGAGACATGATAAAATGACATCTTTCTGACGCACACATTGCCACTGTCCAGTATTGGCGCACTCGTGACAGCTCGTGCACGTAGTCAACTTCGATTGGAACTCCAGAACTCATTCCTGTTTTAAAATGTACTATTGTGTTTTATACTAGATCTGTTGATGTAATTTTATCATGTCTCTGTTATTTTATATAATTCTTTGCCTGTGATACCTGAAGAAGTTAATTTATTCAACGAAACTAATAGTATCTTAACAGTAAACCTTTTCTTTTTCATTCTCGGTATATAGTCATTCAAACTAATTTTATATATGTATGTATATATATATATATATATATATATATACACACACACACACACACACACACACACACACACACACACACACACACACACATAATTTTTCATTAAATAGCAATTTTTTATAAGTTTTAATAAAAATACTCATAATATCACTTTTTGATAATTTTAACTAATTTCCCAAAATAACGATCCAGTGGCACTTGACTTTTGTTAGTAAGAAAAAATATAGGGATGATTGAAAAAAATATGAATGTGCTTTAAGTAGCACTTTTGTTGTTCCCTTTTCAAACCAGAATAATTCATGAGCTAATAACAATGTATAGTTAAATATAGTAGGAATAAATGTTTCACATTTTTTATTACATATTTAAAATTTTTCTTATTAGAGTGACATTATGAAGAAAAAATCTGAAAATAATAAAATTCAAAAGAAGGCTTTAGCTGAATCTCAAGAATATGGTGATCACGAACTCTGGGGAGATGAAAGTGAAATGACACTCACCAGTGTTGAACACTTAGAATCCAATTTTATAACAAATAGTGAAGAGTGGTCTGTACCCGAAAAGAAAAATAAAATATCAAAAATGGTAACTAGTTTCATTAATTATAACCTAGGTTACTTTAAATAACATGGTGACAAAGCAAGTCTAGGAATTCGACTGTACTTGGTCTTGAGTTAAGTGATTTTTTTCCGGATTCTAAAAGAAACAGTTAAATCATTGTACCAATCGGAATTGAACCTTTGTGTAAATACTAAACACTCAAAGTAAAAATCTTCTTTGTAGAGATAATTAAAACAAATGGTTGTGAATTAACTTTATTTTAGACTCCAGAAAGTTTAATTTTGACTCAAGTAAACAAGCTCACAGGAGATAGTAATTCTAGTAGTGAAGTTTCTTCAATTAAAGATGAGGAATTTTTTTAAGTTAGTTAATCTAACCTTTGTAATTCCTTCATTCTCAGGTGATAGTCATGAAAGCATAGAAACATTTTTTAGATGTGCAAAAAAAAAAAATATGAGAGAGTTAGGAAAATTATCAGATTTCCATTTGTTAATTATACTTGGCAATAAATTATTTGGCAAAACCAAATCATTCTTAAACATTCCTTTCATTAAGAGACACTGACAGTTATGCAACCTTTAAAAGTTTGCTAATATCTGAAATTTTTCAAATGTGGGAGAATTAGGGCCTAATATTTGGGAAATTTATCAGTGCATTCAAGGTCATAATGAGTGTTTCAGAGTATTATCACAGACTTTGAACCATTGCTCATAAATTTAATTTTTCATCTGAAGAGAGATCCTCCTTACAATGGTTACTGTTTAATCAGTTTAGACATGACCTTAAAGATAATTTGAAAGAAACAGCATACAAGAAAAAGGTTAAAAATCTTGAACAATGTTTTCAGCTTGTTAGGGAAAAGGAAGAGAGACTTAGAGATATATTCCATTCCACAAACAGACAGCAGAAACCATTTGTGAAGGTACAATGGTATCTGATACTGAATGGGAAGTCTTTAAAAATGTACTTAAATGATGCAATATCTAATGTGTCTCTAGATTTTGAAAAACAAATAGGACAGGGGTGAAATGAATGTGCAATCTTATTTAGCAAGAGATCCATAAGAAAAGATTATGTGGAAGAAATATTGTGAGAATAAGAGTAACAGGAGTTATGAAATATATAAAGTTTAGGCCAGAAAAGTGAAGAGCTGTAGTATGAATAGAAATTGGCTGCACAGGCTGAAGGTAACCCAAAATATTTTTATCATTATGTTGCAAGTAACAGAAAGAATGAATGTGGGAGAATAATTGTACTGAATATAGATGATATCCTAGTATTAGAAGCAGATGAAGTGAATTCAAATAGCGTGTACTCACTTTACCAAGATCTATCAACCTGATGTGCACGTGTGTGTGTAACATAGTGCCCAGTGCTACCACTACATTGTATGAACAGGTAGAAGTGCATGAGGAGGTGGTTCTGGAGCTGTTGCATAACCTGGAGAGGAATTCAGCAATAGGGCAGATGGGATATTGACACATATGCTAAAGGAATGTTCAGTCAAATTGACCAGGCCCTTGGCATATTTGTATAATTTGAGTCTTAGCTCAGGAAAAATTGACCAGGAATGGAAAGAATATATAATAATCCTCTTTTGCGCAAGGTTGGTGCAAAGACCGTGTGTAAACATCAACCTATCAGCATCTGTGGAGTGATTGTGAAGATTTTAAAAGTTGGTTAGAACTTGCATACAGAAATATAGACAAGCTATACTTTACAAGGAACAGCATGAGTTTACTAAAGGGAGGTTGTGTTTGAGCAATTTGCTCATATTTTATAATAATGTTATGGCTGAGTGGTCCAAGAACTGATATCTTGGGCACACCACTGGTCACCTTAAATTTGTCAGATTCACATATCCCATATACCGCTTTCTGATACTTGTCTGTCATTAACCCACTTATCTAAGCAATAGTTTAACACAACAGTGTTTAATTTTGTTTTCTTTAGTATCTATACTTAAATGTTTCAAAATCTTAAATCTTGGGTCTTATTTTATATAAATCATGTTCTAAATTAGAAACAAATTTGTTCCATGATTCTCTGTCTTTTTTTTTTTTTTTTTTTGTGACTTCTTTTAGCTATGGCTCTTATTCTTTTATATTCTATTTCATCTTCTAATCTTTTCCTGCTTAACCATTTATGATAGGCTTCAATAATAAAATTAGTTTAATCCTTTATCCAAGTGTAAGCAAACAAAGTTTACATCTGAAGTATCTTCAGGATTGAGGCAACTCGCTTGGTAAAGGTGGACCAAGCTCTCATCACTACTTGTCTTTCTTATATTCACAAGATCCTCCACAGAGATACCACTAATAACAAAAAAGATTTCAAGAATGCTATTGCCATACCTTATGTTAGTGGCATTTCCAAAAAAATAGGCAGAACAATACACAAATACAACATCAAAACCACCTTTAAACCCCCGACAAAATTAAGACACCTACTTCCAAGGATCCTCTGCCACACCTAGCCACCCATGAGTTTACAAAATACAATGCACATGTAACATACCATACATAGCGGAAACAGGGCGAACCATCCTAGTCAGGAAGGATGAAAACAAATGACACATTAAATATCCATTTTGGAAAATGGGCCTTTCGACCATGCACTCCAAACATACCATAGAATTGATTGGAAAGATACCAAGTCCCTACACCGCACCAAAACCTGGTTCGAGCAGAAATTCAAAAAAGTATGTGAAATGCTCAAACATAATCTGAATAAAAATGATGGTCTAACCATTCCAAGAATGTGGAGGACCCATTTGCAACCTTCATTGCAACCACAAAGAAAAATCTCAACACAAGAAGACTTGGAGTGTTTTTTTTTTTTCTCCTGAACATTCATTAGCAACCCGAACTGTACAATTCCAGAAGTGTCTTAGTACGTGAAGACTAGCAGAGTTTATTGTATTTTATATATACAGGGTGTTCGGGATAAATTTGACATATTTATAATTAATTATATTTTTCCGTAAGTTACATGTATTAACACACACTTCTCTTCATTTAAAAGTTTGGACCCTTCTTCATTCATATACAAGATGTCAGAAAGGATGGATAGCTGGAACCCACCTGAATCATGGAAGAGAATAACTTGTATCATGATGATTCGTGCCCGCCATCAAAATAAGGATATTACGACTGCTGCCCAATGCTCCCTGAATACAGTAAAAACAATCAGGCATGAACTAGAGACTTGCAATGGTGACTACGAGGATGTAGCAAGAAGAAAGATCCCTAGCAGACGATCTGATTGCGTTCGTACAGCAGAATTCCTCGCAAATCTGCAGGAACAGGTGTTGAAGAACCCTGGCATTGGAATTCGGGCTTTGTTCGTGGAGTTGCTAACTGTAGTCAAGCCCTGGATAACAAGGGTAGCCAATGGTAGGCCGTATGTATGGCAGCAGGATTCGGCCCCTTGCCACACCTCTGGGAAAAGTCAAAAATTGTTGTCTGAAAATTTCTACGACTTCACCAGTCCAAATGTTTGGCCTCCAAACTCCCCAGACCTTAACCCCATGGATTATTTTGTATGGGGCGCAGTTGAAAAAGACACCAATCGCACTTCCAGTAATACAAAAGCCCAGTTAATGGATAAAATTAAAACAGTTTTTGCGGCCCTTCCCAGGGAGACTGTAGCATCAGCTTGTTCGAGGTTCCGAAGCAGAATTGAAGCTGTGATCGATGCTAATGGTGGTTATTTTGAGTAAACCTTGTTGATAGTATTGTAATTAACTCTGCCTGTAATGTTTTTTTGTCAATTCATTAAATTTAATAGATACAAAGAAGATTTTCTTTTTCCTTACGAAACTGTCAAATTTATCCCGAACACCCTGTGTATATATATATTTTTTTTTTTACACTAGAGGTCAAGCTAAGAAAAAGATTAGTTAACAACGTAGATTTAATTTACCTTCATAGAGTGCAACAGCATGTAGCTTGGTTCCTATACACATGCATCCTTCTGATGATGACCTCAATACAGGGGTTGAAATGTCGAGTTTTTATTTTATTAATAATTAGTAAAATAATCTTTTCAACACGTGTGGTTTGTGTCCCTAAATTCATAAATATGAATGCTGATCACCGTGTAACCTTAAAAGAAAGAAACTACTTGTCTTAGTATCTCCCATAATGCAAAGCACATCTCCTTGTGGACATGTATAATGCTATGCATTAAGGGAAGGGCCACTACCCACACCGGTTTCGACCTTTATTGAGGTCTCATCATTGGGAGCCAGACCCAGAGGCAGTGATACTAAGGTGGAAGTAATGGAGAAGTCATATTTACCTCAATAAAGGTAAACAATGACAAGACCTCAATAAAGATTGAAACCGGTCTGAGTAGTGGCCCTTCCCTTAATACATAGCATTATACATGTCTGCAAGGAGATGTGATTTGCATTATGGGAGATACTAAGACAAGTAGTGATGAGCTTGGTCCATCTTTTTCCACGAGTTGCCTCAGTCCTGAAGATACTTTAGGCCAGAAACCCAGACTGGTTTCGACCTTTATTGAGGGCTCATCAGTGGGAGCCAGACCCAGAGGTTGTGATACTAAGGTAAAAATAATGGAGAAGTCATATTTACCTCAATAAAGGTTGAAACTGGTCTGGGTAGTGGCCCTTCCCTTAATGCATTGCATTATACATGTCTGCAAGATGTACTTTGCATTATGGGAGATACTAAGACAAGTAGTGATGAGAGCTTGGTCCACTTTTACCATGCATTGCCTCAGTCCTGAAGATACTTTAGGTGCAAACTTTGTTTGCTTACACTTGGATAAAGGATTAAACTAAATTTATTATAGTCTAACCAAGCGTTAAAAAAAAAAATCCAATATGATAGGCTTTTTTTTTTCATTTTGATTATTTCTTTGATTGTATTGTCCCATATCTTCAGTTTCTTCTTTTTATTGAATTTTTTGATCTTTCATTTGCTGCTGTATTTAGTATCATTTTTATATTAAGCCATTCTTTTTCTATTATTACATTCCGTTTTATTTTATCTAAATATTAATTCTTTGTTCACATAGCCATTATATATGTGTCATTTAATAATCTAGTTTTATAAACAAATGTTTTAAATTTTCTTTCTGTTCTAGTTATTCTTAGCCATTTAGGTGGTAATCTTAATTTTATTTTAATGAAGAAGTGGTCACTACTTATTTCATATCCTCTGTGAACTCTAACATCTAAAGAGAACTTTGTCTTCATTTAAGATAAAATAATCTAATATTGATTTCCATCCTCTTGCTGCCCGAGTATATTTATGTATATTTTATGTTTATAGAAAGAATTCATTTTTTTTACCATTCCTGTTTAGAGTATGTTCTACATGTATTCCTATATTATTATTAATTTTCTTGTTTCCAATTCTTGCATTTAAGTCTCCTGCTAATATTACATAATCATTTTTATTTATTTTATTATATATATTTTGTAAATGATTATAAAATTCAATATTATCATCTTCTCTTCCTTCTTCTGGGGCATATAAACCAATTATTGTTAAATAACCTCTTTTTATTCTAGCTTCTATTATTCATTCATTCAATAATTTATAATATTTCAACTGTTTTGAAGGGGAGTTATGAATCCAAATCATAACTGGTCTCTGTCAAATCAACTATTATCAATAATAATATATAATAATAATAATGTAACAGATATTACATTAAAATTTTCAGTTCTCATTGTTCCTTTTAATTTCTTTTTTTGTTTCAGTAATTACTTCTATTTGAAAATTTCTTTTATTTAATATTTGATCTAATTCTATTTCTTTATATGCTATTCCTCTTACGTTCCAGTTTGCTATGTGTATTATATTTTGTCGTTGCCATTTTCGTTTTATTTTTTTCATAGATTTCCATAGATTCATTTCGATTACCTTTCTCTGTTGGCTTAAAAGTAGATTAATGTTCTCCATGTCAGGTGATGACTAGCCTGGCAATGAGTAGTTCAGTAGTAGGGCTGGCTGCTACCTTAAGGCTTCTGAACTGGCCTTCTTCCAAATTTAAACCATAGAAGAAATAGGGTATATTGAAGGGGAAAGAGTAGATTATAGTAGAATAGAATAGAATTATAGTTGAGTAGTTTATAGAGGAGACAAAATTACAGGCCAGAAATGGGAAGCCCCCATAGCCCTTGAGTACTCGAATAGCATGAGGGTCATAAAATAAGTAGAGTTGACTGATAGGCCTTATAGGAATGATTAAAGTGAGTGGATCTTCCTCAAAGTAGAGGAAGAAGAGGATAGATCCTTCTATCCTCTTCTTCCTCTATTTTATATTTTAGTAATCGTCTTACAATCAATGATTGCTCCTTATTGCCCTATTGGTGCATGAGTCCTTATTCAATATATTCGGACCACCCCACCAAATATATATATATATATATATATATATATATATGGTGTGCTCCCCTATCTACCACCCAAGGGACGTGCTCTAGAGGTTACAGGATCCCCTGAAAGTCATAGGATACTAACTGCAAGATATACAAATGTTCACACAAATGTTTTAAATTTTCTTTAAAACATTTGTGTGAACAGACAGACAATTGTCTGTTTTGGGGGATGACAAACTGAAGTTTTCAGGAGGAAAACTATCCACTTCCATATGACACTGGCTAACTCACAATTTGATTAAAAAACACCTAATAAAGGTTCCTCATGTCATAGGTGGCATTCAAACCCAGGCGTCTTTCCAACCAAAGGGGTCATGTATACCAACTGAGCTAAAGAAGCCAAATCCACGGTACATTAGTACACGCGCGCGTGTGTGTGTATTTACATGAACCGTGGGTGGGCCAAAGATGAAATATTCTGGAATCCTGTTTTGGAGAAGCAAAATAGAACTTTTTTCAAATCACTTTGAAAAGGAAGGTGGTCTCACAATGCAAAATGGAATTCATCTCTTACCTGAAAATCTAGGCCGCACCATCTTATATTTCTACTGCATGTTATGAATCTCAGGTAGAGATCCATAATAGTCAGTGCCCTAGATGGAGATGGTACTTGACATGGCTATGCGTTTCCAACCTATTATGGGTGTGAGAAATAAGTGTTCCATAACTCATACCACTGATATGCTGAAACATTATTAATAATCTTGTATTGATTTTACAAGGCACACTGGCAAAGTAATGCCAAAAAATATTATTTAAGGAAATTATAATGTATACCATATGTTAATTAGAATAACTTTTTGATTAATATTTCAAATATTTTGGAAAGTCAAATTGCCATCATCAAGGAACAAAGAACAAACTGATATATGTATGTTGGCACTACATAAACATGAGTGGTCTTTATTGTTTTGCACTGGTCTTTGACTTTGTCAAAATATTTGAAGGCTTTTTTTCCCCCAAACCACAAAACGTTTTTGTAAACCTATAGTACATTTGTACTGTGAATGAACCAAAGATTTTTTTCTGTTTTTTTTTTCTGAGTTTTCTATATATATATATATAATATACACACACACACACACACATACACTAGGGGCTCTGTCCCCCCCCCGATGCCTACAGCACCCAGCCCCCCGAGTTCTGGGCTGGTAAGACAAAAAAGGTGACATAAAAACGTTTCAAATTCCAGCTTATCTTTTTATATATATATATATAGAATAGATATATTGTATTTTTATTTTTTTACATAGTCTGGAAACCCTGCACTAGAGACCAAACATGGAACTTTTTCAAGTCACTTCAGGCCTCCAGAAAGCAGGGTGATGGTCTCACACCAGGTGATGAACTTTGTCACCTGGTGTAATCATTTAAAAAGTAATCTAATAATAATATATGCTGCATGTTGTAATTTCTTTAAATAATATTTTTATGAATAGCCAATGTTTGGCTATCAAAGCCTTACTACCAGAAAGTAATGTCTATATGCATGTGTTCTTAGTGAGTGGTCTTAACAACTGTGCTGAAATTGATGTGTATATATATCCATAATTACATGGATGTGAAGTGTCCATTGAAATCAATATAACCTTCGGATATTATAGAAATAATATGGATACAAAGCATATAATTTTGATATATTTTATATAGGTGGCAGTTTGGGTGGTTAGCACATCTAATCTTGTTTTGTTCTTTTATGTCGGTTACAGCTTAGTGTATAGTCATGCTTGATGAAAGTTGTATTTGTTTTATTACATACACAATGTGCAAGTCAATTTATAGGTTTGCCAAAAATTTAGATTGTACAGTAATAGAATTTTTAGTGCACAAAAATATGAAATTCTATTTAAATGTTCCACCATTTGTGCAAGGTTTTGTGTGAAGCAGGTGCAGATGTGAATACTGTATGTATATCATTGGATACAAAAAAAAAAAAAAAAAAAAAAAAAAAATACGGTGATGGAAGAAGTGACATAAATGACTAATCCATCAGCCAAAATCTGCAACTGCAACTCAGTTAATAAAAAAAAAAAAAAAAATTGGCAATTTCAACAAATATTCAAATTGGATTTTTTAAAATTTTTTTTTTTAAATTTTTTAAATTCCATACACAAGAAGTCGAGACCTATTAAGCACACCACTGCCATGTGTGGGATGCAGATGATGACTGACAGAAGTTTATTGATTTTTATAAAGAGCTGCAAGTTGTAATTGCTTTGGAATACTTCATGGGAAAAGTTGTTCCAGAGGGTGAAGTTGGATGGAATAAAAGAGGAAGAGGAAAAGCAGATTTGTTGTATTGAGAGTTGCATGGTAAAGGGATGCTGGGTATCTGCTGCTCTTGTATTAACAGGTGAAACAGAAAGTGGAGGAATGATGGTTACCAGTTCATTGGTGCAGTGACCATGGAAGTACCTGAGAATAGACAGTGCGGTAAGAGAGGGATCTTTTATGAGCCTGATTACTCATCTCTGGATAGCATCTAGGATTTTAAGAAAGGTTTTAGGTGCACCACTCCAGACATGTGAGCAGTATTCTAAGTATTGGTGGATTTGAGATTTATATATAGTTAAAAAAGTTGGTTGGGTTTTAAAGTAGCCTCTTCAGCAAGAGAATGCTGCCTAGTTTCTTGGATACTGAAGAGGAATTGTGATGTGTTTATGCTAGAAGAGACTGGAGGTAAACGTTAGATCAAGCAGAGAGATCTAAACTTGTCTGGTGATTGGTGTATTACTGAGAGTAAGGGTAAGCGAGCTGTGAAAGAAAAGGCATGACTGTGTTTTGGTGGCACTGAACATGACAAAGTTGTCCTCACCCCGTTGATAGTATGTAAGGATAGTATGTCTTTGCTCCATTGAAGGATTAGCACCAAACTATTAAAAGTGTGCATACATTCAATGATGCTGTGTCAGTTGACTAGCAAAATGAAACAGATTAGACTGCTGGAGGTTTGTTGCTAATTGCTTCAGCATTACAAGAGGGAAGGAAATGCTTTTCTTTGCAAAATTTTGAATAAAAGTGAAAGTTGGATCTGTCACAATGACCCTGAAATGCAAATTCAATCTATGGAATGTTGTCTCTCTCCATCCCCAACTTTTTCAAGACTTTCCACTAATATCTGTGCCCACACAGACCATTCAGCCAACAAGGCCAGCTGATTAGATCTGTTCAGTTTCAAAACCGATATCCTTGATATGTGTTTTCAAATTTGGTCCTCACTGAGTGCCAAAATGTATAAAACCTCTCCGTTCTACTGAAAAGTATATGGCAGCTGTCTTTTGGGACAGCACTGGTGTCATTTGCCAGGACTGCAGGGCCAGTCCGAGAGTATCTGATGCCCCTAGGCAAAGAAAATTTAGGCACCTCTATACATTGTCTCTATATATATATTTTGTCATACTCACACAAGCACACATACACCTACACATGTGGATATTTATAAAAATATCATTATGAACATTAAAAAAATTATTAATCAAAACCAATACATTTGTATACATATATGATTACTCCTAATATCTGTATATGGGAGTGGAAGAAATAGAGAAAGGCAAAAATAATGTAGGATCATCAGTGAGCACCAGGACGGCTTGACTTATTTCAGTTTTCTTGTTATTAATCAAGGTTTTATTAATTTTTTTCGAAGGTTGTAATTTTTCCCCAAACTATGTAGCAAAATCTGATGCCACGAAGTCTTAGCGCCCCTAGGTGATTGCATAGGTTCGCCTAATGATAACACCGGCCCTGCAGGACTGTATAGTTAAAGGAACTGCAGTATGAATTTGCAATGTGTGTAGAACTAGTTATAACAGTAAATTGTGTTCATACCAAAGAATAGAGAGTTGGATTTGCAACATTGATACAATCTGAGCAGGCATGTCCTCTTCAACAGCTGTCAAAGAGATCCAGTTTGAAGTTAAGACTTCCTCTTAACACCCCAGACTGGCTCCATTGGCCTGGTTATTTCCTAAATTTGAAGACACATATCAAGGATATCTGTTTTGAAATTGAACAGGGCTAATCAGCTGGCTTTTGTTGACTGAATGGTTAGCATGTCTGCTATCCAAACAACAGGCTGTAGGTTAGAATCTTGCTGTGAGCATGGATGTTATTGGAAGGTCTTGAAATGGCTTGAAAAAGTTCCATGTTTGGTTTCCAGAGCAGGGTTTCTGGACCATGTAAAAAAAAAAATATCAAAAAATACAAAAAAAAAATATAAAATCAATAAAATAGGAAGGAGATCCATAGCCTATCATGGTATACAAAAGCCCCCCCCCCCCCCCCCAAACAAAAAACCTCTTAGCCAATTTCTACGTAGAATGTTTAGAAAACCATAGGAGGTTTGCATGTGGACTTGTTTTCTATGCATGCTATACAGAAATTAGCTAAGGATGATGGGGTACCATTGCAGTCCCATTTAATTGCTTGTGCATTTCTAAATAAAAGTCCTCAACGACTGTAGTATGGGTGTGCTATGTTGGTTTATTTTATTTGTTTTTTGTCTACAAAAGCTTTTTGCAAACTTGCAGTACTTCATTAACAACAAAAATTAAACTGTTCTCCATCAAATAGCATGTATTATACGTACCATACATTTAGGGTACATCCCATTTACTTTTAGTATTATTGCATGACACCTCCAAGGAATCCAAGCACTCATTATAGGAGGGAACACTGCAAACAACACTATCTCCCCTAATTAATCCCTCTAGATACACATGACACTATTATCATCAACATACAATGCCATGTATATCTTATCTCGTTGTTTTATATCATTGACTTATAATTATAAGTCTGCCCTTCCATTTAGTTTGACTTGTGATTAAACTGATGCACTGAGTTTCAAACTAATTTGATAAAGCCATCTCTTTTGGCTTAATTAATCACTTAATTATTTATTCTCTTCCCCTCCCTCCACACATACATGCACATACCTTTCTTCCCAATTAGTTTATTTCTTTGTCTTTGCATTTCTGTCTACTGCCAATCGGCAGGGAGGTTTTCCAAGGTACCAGACATCTACTTTCACTTCATCATTACCCCTCTTACTGTCATTTATTGTATGTTACTGTCCATCATGTTACAAAAAAACTCCTGTCAGTACTCTCTGATCTATCCTAAAACCAAGTTGAAAGGCCAATCAGGTAAATGCCCTTTCTTTTATCCTAATTATAAATTTTTTTCTTAGAATCCTGTCTATTCCTTTTGTATCCTTGTTGCATTTTTATAGTTTAAAAATGTAACTAGTATAAAATATATTTAGTTTCATCAAAATACACTTTATTTTTTATATTTGTTTATTGTCAGAGCCATTTGGATTTTAAAATCAGTTGAAATCATTGTTTAAAGTTTTCATTAACCATTTCACATCTCTTATTTCTGGTTTTTTGAATCTCATCTCTCATTGAGTCTCTTAACTTAAAGATGTGAAGTTCTTTATATAATGTAAATATCTTTCATCAGGAAAACATTAAGATGAAAAAATCTGAAGATTTTAAGAAAGAAAAGTTCTTGAGTGAACCTAGACAATATGAAGATTTCGAATGTTGGGCTGATGCAAATGATATGATTTCAACCAGTAGTGAATTCTTTGGATTGAGCTGCCAAACATTTGATTGTGAAAACCATACTGTCATTGATAATAAAAATAAGATATCAGGAAAGGTAAGTAGTTTTATTAGTAAAGTAACCAAGAGAATTTTCAGTGATTTAATATGGGTATTAAAGAAAAAAAGTTCCTAGTATGTTATATAAAGTACCTTTTATTAACTTAGAATTATGGGGGGGAATATATATATATATATATATATATATATATATATATAACACATATTCAATATACATATTAAAATAAAGTGAACTGAAACAGTTATGAAATGCATTATTCAGTAGTCTGTTTTGAAGATTTTCTTTCTTCAATACTTATTACAAATGTTCCAAAAACTTGCTTGAATAATGTTCCTAATTAGGAGAAAGTAGTCATAACAGATATGCTGTATTGTACAAAGGCTTTCTGAAAAGTAAGGTAACACATTTTTTTTTTCTTGAGGATGTTTAATGATAGAAAGTTGAAATTATACACCACCAAGAAATAAGCGAACATGCACTACTTCTCCATGAAGTTTCCAAATTTATTAATGCACTTGCCCCAGCAATAAATCAGTTTATCAATGCCAGTACTCAAGAAGTCTGTGCCCACATCCAGTAACCAACATTGCATCACCTGATGAACTTCCTCATCCGTAGTGAAATGCCTTCTGGAAATATGTTTCTTGTGAGGACCGAACAAATTATTGTTATTATACGGCACATTCATGGAGTCCGAAGACTCATCACAGGAGGCCAAATCTATCCACACAATCTATCATACCGCTCCTTAAACCCATTAGACAAAGCACTCACAACTGACTCTGGCAATTCATTCCACTCATCCATAACTCTCTAAGCAAAAAATATAGTCCTCACTCCCCTACTAACTACACCTTTATTCAATTTCCAGGGATGATCCCTTGTTCTGGTCCCTCTGGCCAAGTGCTGAAACATTTTCCCTGCATCTGTCCTATAAAACCCTTCAAGCAACTTAAATGTTTTTTCTCAATTCCCCTCTTTTTCTTCTTTCAACTAACTTCTGCAATCCACACACCTTCAATCTATCCTCATAGGGAACAACAGGCTACTCACCATCTTGGTCTCTCATCTCTGAATCCTCTTTACTGCTTCCTCATCCCCAAGAAAACCAGGGAACCAGAGATCTGATATCCGTTATCTTTTCTCAAACTAACGTCCTGTTTCAGTTGTTCTGTAAGCTCTTCACATCACCTTGATTAACTATTACTCTACCTAATTTTGCATTATCAGCAAACAACTAAATATTTCCTTTCAGGTTATTTCTTCTATGATTTATGTACAAATTGAACAATAGTGGTCCCAGCACTGAACACCACTATTTACCTGTTTCACCTAGATTCTGCCCCTCCGCATGCCACTTCTTGAGATCTGTCTAGCAGCCACCCTCTTATCCACTTAACCAGTGTCATATTAATCTCCATTTGTTCTAATTTGTGTAACAAAGTTCCACGTGGTATTCTGTCAAATACCTTTGCAAAATTGAATGAAATCATTATGTAGCCATTTCCTTTATCCAACTCAACTGTTACTCTATTATAAAAAGTTAGTAAATTTATTTATTTATTTATTCTTATGGCAAAAGGAATACAAACAGCTACAGGTCAATGTCCAGTCTGGTAAGCCAATCTAGACTGGACTCGACAGGTGGCCTACAGGACATCCACAATCTTGTGGATGTCCTGTAGACCACCACCATGAAATTGGTGCCTCAGACAGTCGTTCACAATATGGGTAATCGTCTGAGACACTGGAGAACAATCACAATAAGGGTGATCTGACAGCCCCCATTTATGTAGAAGGTAGCCAAATCTTCCTAGGATGAGCAAAACCAAGCTGCAGAGCACAGAGATCTTCTACCAGGAAGCCATTTGTTGGAAGATTGTTATGGACCAGTATTCTCTCCACATGTCAGGTGTTGATGGCAGGGTAGCTGAAGAGAGTTCGTCCATGAACCAGAAAGGCTTTCTAGATTTTAGGCAAAGACTATGTGGATTTATGAGAGTCTGGTGCAGGGGCAGGAGTGGGTTGCTCATTGCTTTATTAAATTCTTTAATCGAGTCTCGTCTTCTTCGTATGTTTGGTGGATTAATCTTAGATAAGACAGGCAGCCAGGAGAAAGGTGTGCTCTCACTGTCCGACTAATTGTGCGCATGATGGAGTTTAGCTGGGTGTCTATAATGTTAGTTTGTGCACTTCTTTCCCAGACAGGGGCACAATATTCTGCTGCAGAGAATGTGAGGGCTAGTGCTGACGACCTTAGGACTTCTGTATCACAACCCTAGGTTGTTTCAGCAAGCCTTGAAATGATATTGTTTCTCATTTTAATTTTGTTGGACAGGTTGGTGATGTGCCTTTTTATAGGTTAGGCTTCTATCCAGGCTCACTCCAAGGTATATCAGGTGAGACTCATGTTCTACCATTTTTCCACAGAAAGAAAGTTGATGTGTTGGTTTGCCTCTGCATTGTTCAGGTGAAATACTGTGGACACAGTTTTTGTTGGATTTGGCTTCAAGTACCACTACCTACTTTGCCAACCAGGAAAGATTGATTCCAGGTTGGCAAAGTAGGTAGATTGATGTAGGATCGCTAAGTCTTCGGCATATGTATACTTGCTTGAGCTGGTATGTGGTAAGTCGGATACGTAGATGTTAAAGAGTAAAGGGGCTAACACATAGTGGGAGACTGTTGTGAAGGAATCTGGGCCTGCTCTTTTTTCCACCAATATAGACCCAATCTTTCTGTTAGAGAGAATGGATTCAAAAAACTGGAAAGTTTTTTTTGCACCTTATAATATTTCCTAGCTTTAGGAGGAGGCCCCTGATCCAGACTGGTCCAGACCCTGATCATTAGCTGATGTTATTTCAATGAAAGTTACTCTGGATTTAAGTTTCTTCTGGAAGCCTGCTTCAATCTGTGTTCTCAGGGCCAGGACCTGGTCACAGCAAATTACTAAGGCATGACCGACCTTTCACAAAGCCATATTGACCCTTGTACAGTATCATATTTTTATCTAAACATTCTTGGATTCTCTTTTTTACCAATTTTTCTAGTACTTTTACCACCACCCACGAGGTACTGATTGGTCTATAATTTGCTACTGCAGTCTTAGAACCTCCCTTATGCAAGGGAATTATTTTGCCCTTCTTCCACTCCCTTGAGACCCTACCACAGTTGACACTTAAGAGCCTAGTCAAAGGTATTGCCAGTTCTCTTGCACATTCTCTCAAAACCCTAGCTGATATCTCATCTAATCCTACAGCTGTATTTACATTGAAATTCTGCAGTATCCTAAAAACCTCTAATTCATCAACCTCTGTTCCCACATTGGTGTCTGTCGCCTAGGTTAAATGCAGTAACCTCACTAGGATGATATACCCTTGCAAAGTGGTCACTTAGTAACTCAACTATTTTATCCTCTTTGGTCTCCTTGTGACCATCACTCATTAATGTCAATCTTCCATAGTCGTTCTTCCTCTTACTTGCCACATAATGAAAGAACTCATTGGGATTTCCTTTGGTCTGTTTGGCTAGATTCTTCTCATAATCTGATTTTGCCTTCCTTGCCATGCTGATCACCTTTCTCCAGAGCATTTTCTTCTCCAGCTCATGCTTATTGATATTACTCATCCATCTAACTTCTATCCAGTTAACCCTCCTTACCCTAGGTATACAATTTAATACTGCATTTAAGCTTCTTCCTAAGCATCACAAATATCCCTTCTTGATGGAACATTCCTCATGTTTTGGGGAATGGAAGTCTGAGCCGTAGGGAATGTAGCGCTGTTTCCCAATGATTACCGTACAACCCCTCACGAGTGGTGTGAAGAAGTGTCATGCATCAAAATCGCACCACTTGTCAGGAGTCTTGGTTGTTTGCATCAAATGTTAGCTTTCAGCTTGTCCAATGTTGCACAGTAAAGCTCTGCGTTGATTGTCCCTCCCTTTGGAAAGAAGTCCACCAATTGAATGCCTTGGCTATCCCAGAACACTGTGGTGATGACTTTTCAGAGAGTGGGAACAGATTTGAATTTCTTGCTCATAGGAGAATGTGGATGTTTCCAGGTCATAGTCTTGTTTGCTCATCGGAGTAAAGTGATGAACCCACATTTTGTCTCCTGTTACTAGGCGAGCAAGAAAATCATTGCCTTTGCTGTTGTATCACAACAGATTTTCCAGACATATCCCCATGTGTGTTGTTTTGTCCTCCTCTGACAATTGTTGAGGGTGCCCAGCAGAGCACACCTTTTGAAATCCAAGGATATCGTAAACAATTTCTTTAACAGTGGTCTTACTCAAGTTCATCAGTTGTGCAATTTCACTTGCCAATCTTCAAGAACATTGCCCTGTGCAAAATGTTGTCTTCTGTCTTGCTTGATGAAGGCCTGCCCACTCGATGTCAACCTTTCTGTCACAATGGTTTGCTTTAAATTCATTGCACCAAAAACTGCTTTTTTATGACATTATATATTGACCAAACACAGCAGCCAGTTCACAGTGAATGTCACTTGAATCCCCTTTTGCTTGCAAAAAAACGAATAACTTCATGGACACCTGTTTTGGACCACACTGCACAGTAGCTGCCATCTTGCAACTGGAATTAGCTGTGAGGCAGTAGTAGTGCAACGCTGAAATGACAGTCTATTTGAATGTTATTAATGGAGCTATCTGTCCACCATGTTTTATCTCATTCCCTTTCACCATTATTAAGAAAAAAAATGTATTACCTTACTTTTTGGAAACCCCTCTTTGTAGAGTGGTTTTATATCAAGTGATATAAGCTAGAAGATGAAGTGATGTTGGAAGTTGTTATCCTTGAACAAGTAATATCATTTTGAAATACTGTCTCAGAAGCTAATGTTTCCCATGCTTAGTCATAACAAATGCAAAGTTATAGAAATAGTGAAGGTATTTAATGTGATGAAAAATATGTGGTAGTAAGCATTACAATAACAATTAAAAATAAAAAAAAATTATAAAAATTTTTTTTTTATAAAATCTTATTACAACCAGAATATTCAGTGGAGTTTCTTGATCATTTTCAGTAGTGCATCTATAAGGTTAAAAAGAAAGCAGAGTGATAAGAATTAAAACAAGAAAGCACATTGTAATGAGTCACAAATATTAGATGTTATAAGTGTAAGATCTGTATAATATCATTAGAGTCCAAAGAAAAATACAAAAATTCATTATGGTGCATAAACAAAAAAAAAAATAAAATAAAATAATTAGCATTAAATATTTTAAATGCTAAATATACCTTTTGCCTGGATTTTGCTAATATAATTATTACTCCTTTCTTTATATTTTGTTTGTTATACTTCACTAATTTAATTCCAACTGCTGAGACAAAAGAAGTCTTGATAATTTTATCCTATCATTATTGATTGTCTTTGGTTTCTTGCCTCTTCCTATTGAGTTTCACTAGCTTGTTTATTACTGCTCTCCCTGATCCCTTAAAAAAAAAAACAGGGGAGGGGTGGGGAAGCCTCTTATAATACTAGAGTGAGATTGCACATTGGATCAGAAGTCTGGTAGTTCTTCCCATTCTTTATTGGGTATGTGTAGGTTCTCAATATTATCTAGCTTTGATCCCTAAGTGACTCGAAATTTGCAGTTCAGATATCTAATGATATAATTATCAACTGTTAAATTGATCTTAATTAAAGATTTAGTATAATTTAATATATTTTCTTTTAACAGAAGAAAGCCAAAGACTTGTATGTTCCTGGCCAGCAAAACAAAAAATGGGCTGCTGTCAAAAAAACCTTTACCAGGCCTGAAGGGCAGAATAAAAATGCTCTCCAGAAAAAGTTACACATTACAAAAGTATGTAAGTTTCATATTTCTTTTAAATAAATTTCTTGTTTATGGTATGTTCTTAATTCTTCATTCTTAAATGTATAATATACGAAAGAAATGGATGAACTCTATTTATTTCATTGTTGATTAGTAAAATTCAATATGATTAGTAAGAGATTATCTGTTTTGATAAATAATTAGTTGTTCAGCATGTAAGTACTATTTTATAAAATATATAAAATTTATATATAAAATAAGAAATGAGCATAAAAGCAGCACTGGGCATATTTTAGATGTGCAAACATAAGGCATTCTATATGTTGTATGTGTGATTTGGAATAATCTCATGGTAGATAGTGGTTTCATCCTACCACAGTGGTGATAAATATTTGGTTCATCTGTTGCACCAAACTCCTTTCCATTGGAACTCTATAACACTGAGATAGTCGGTGTTGGGATTGATTTTTCTCTAGGTGCTCTAGCTTTTGCTTCAATAAGTTAAAACAAGCCTTGAATACATATAAGTATGTAGTAAGAATTCTATAATACACAAGTTGATTTCAGGATTGGGGGGAGAAGATCCAGAGGAAGATCAAGATTTAGGCCTTCCTCTGGTTTTTATATATAGTCAGAAGTGCCTTAAGACTGAAATATAAGATCCAACAGTACTGGAGTCTTGAGAGATAACAGACCAGTTTGAGAAAAATGGTCTATGAGAGCTAAGTAATGTTAACTTTCATATAGTACTGTTGTTTTATCCTGTACATCTCTTGAGGGTACGTATCAGGAATTTAAAAGTTTATACCACTGCCACTTAGAGGGATTATCTTCTAGTAGAAGGCTGAAATTATAATTTTATTGATTAGAGTTTTAATGAGTTTTATTTTAAAATTTGCTATTATGAAAACTTTTTGAATATATAGTAGGCGATTATTTATTTCTTATAAAGCACACAAATTCTATTTTAAATTGAGATTGGAAACAAAATGTGCTAATTATTATAATATATTTTGCCTGTGTTCATAAACTCTCTCTCTCTCAAAGGAAGGTGTAAAGAATGTCAGTGTGTTGCAAGCTTCAAAAAATGTTACAGTCCCCTATTCAACACTACCTCAAGATATGTTCCCTAAATATAGAAGGGATATCTAAATCCAAAGCTGAAGTCATCGGCAAAATAGCCAAAGATAAAGCAATTGACATCTTGGCTCTCCAGGAAACCCATGTGCCTGACACAGCCCTCAATAGACTAAAGATCCCAGGACTCATTCTCGTGTCTTATAACTGCCACCTCAAGCATGGCCTGGTCTCAAGAATATAACCCAAAGTGTTTCTGATATAGAATACTCCATAGGTATTAAAGTTCAAAATATCACTATATACCATGTCTATAAACCTCCATTGCAATCCTGGCTTGATCAGATGGACCGACCTCCTCCTCACCCTGCTATCTATGTTGGTGACTTCAATTCCCATCATACCATGTGGGACTATTCCTCTAGCAACCGGGATGGTAATAATCTAGCTAACTGGATGGATACATATAACTTGTATTTGAATTCTGATGCCAAGCAAGACGGCACTCTTTACTCAGCCAGATTGAACAGAACCTACACCCCAGATCTGTGCATAGTCACTAAAGACTCCGAAGACCACCATCAACCAGAACCATCCTTAACAGATTCCCTAATAGTCAACATCGTCCTACATTAATAGAGAGAGGAACATCAATCCCAGTCATCAGCGGAACACAAATCATTAAATGGAATCTTCGCAGGTCTCCAACTGGACTGCATTTCAGAAACAAATCGAGCAAACCATTAGAGCAATTCCACCCACTCCTAATTGCTATCCTAGATTTGTTAAACTACTCAAATCTGCAGCAAAAGCCTCTATCCCTAGAGGCTACAGAAAGCAATATATCCCATGTTGGAGTAGAGAAAGTGAGGAACTCCTAGCCAAATATAAGGAATCTGAAGATCCAACTATTGCTAAGGAGCTCATATCAACCGTGGATAAAAACAGAAAGGAAAGATGGATCTCAACCATCAATGAACTCTATTTCGTCACATCTAGTCAGAGAAGCTGGTCACTTCTGAGAAAATTAGGTGGAGCAGAGCCAACAACACACAAAACAACAGAGATAACTCCTAATCAAATGGTTAACCATTTATTGAAAACCTCCAAGATTCATCCCAGCTCTACCTGGAAAATTGCTGTACAAGCTTCCACCAGACAAATCCTGAGGATGGAACCCGAGTTTCCTGAACTCGTACACCCAGTATATTGGGAAGAGGTACAAATAGCCTTAAAACTTACCAAGAATGGCAAAGCTACAGGAGTGGATGGTATACTCCCTGAGTTCCTAAAATATCTCGGTCAACATGACCAAACATAGCTGGCTGCCCTTTTCTCAGAAATCATCATAACTGGTAAACTACCAAAGCTGTGGCAGGAAGCCAAAATAATTGCCGTGCCCAAACCAGGGAAAAATCCAAATGATGTGAAAAATCTGCAACCTATCTCCTTGCTTTGCACCACCTTTAAGCTCTTTGAAAGAATTCTCCTTAAAAGAATTTCACCGCTCATCGAAAGAGCACTCCCGACTGAACAAGCTGGCTTCAGGCCAGGAAGAAGTTGCTGAACAACTCAAATTGGCTTCCAGAAGAAACTTAAATCTGGAGCCACTTTCATTGACCTAACATCTGCTTATGACACTGTCTGGATCAGGGTCCTCCTCCTAAAACTAGGAAATATTATAAAGTGTAAAAAAACTACACAACTTTTTGATTCTATTCTCTCCAACAGAAAGATCTGGGTCCATATTGGTGGAAAAAAGAGCAGGCCCAGATTCCTTCACAACGGTCTTCCTCAGGGCTCTGTGTTATCCCCTATAATTTTTAATATCTACGTGTATGATCTACCTCATACCAGATCAAGCAAGTATATGTATGCTGATGACCTAGCGATCTTACATCAATCCACCTCCTTTACCAACCTGGAATCAACCTTGAATATAGACCTGAATGCCCTAGAAGACACTTTAAGCAGTGGTGCTTGAAGCTAAATCCAACGAAAATAGTGTTCTTAGTATTCCACCTGTACAATGCAGAGCTGAATCGACAACTCTACCTTTCTTTCTGTGGAAAAATGGTAGAACACGAGCCTCACCCAAAATACCTTGAGGTGAGCCTGGACAGAAGTCTAACCTATAAAAAGCACATCATCAACCTCTCCAATAAAATTAAAACCAGAAATAATATCATTTCAAGGCTTGCTGGAACAACCTAGGGTTGTGGTGCAGAAGTCCTAAGGTCATCTGCACTAGCCCTCGCATTCTTTGCAGCAGAATATTGTGCCCCCGTCTGGGAAAGAAGTACACACACTAACATTATAGACACCCAGCTAAACTCTACTATGCGCGTAATTAGTGGGATAGTGAGAAGCACCCCTCTCTCCTGGCTGTCTGTTCTATCTAACATTGCTCCACCACACACATGGAGAAGACAAGCCTCGATTAAGGAATTTAATAAAGCAGTGAGCAACCCACTCCTGCTCCTACATCAAACTCTCATAAACCCACCTAGTCTATGCCTCAAATCTAGAAAGCCTCTCTGATCCATGGACGAACTCTCTTCAGCTGCGCTGCCATCAATATCTGACATATGGAGAGAACACTGGTCCAACAATCTCCCAACAAACAGCTTTGTGGTAGAAGATCCCTCTGCTCCGCAGCCTGGTTTTGATCTTCCTAGGAAGATTTGGTCATGAATAAACAGGATCAGAACTAGTCAGGGCAGATGTGGCTACCATCTACATAAATGGGGGCTGTCAGTTCACCCTTATTGTGGTTGCTCTCCCCCTGGCTCAGACAATTACTCATATTGTGTACGACTGCCCAAGGCGCCAATTTCACGGTGGTGGCCTACAGGATATCCACAAAGTGAAGAATGAGGCCTTGAATTGGCTTTGCAGCCTGGACCTTGACCTGTAGTTGATGTGATGGTGGTTATGGAGGAAACAGAAGATCATGGTCCTGTCTCACCATGAAGACGTTATTCTCATAGTCCTCGTCATGGTATCAACAGAACTCCTCCTCATGTTAGAAGATGTAATGTGAAATGGGCCTCCCTCTAATGGATCAAGTTTTCTCACACAAGACACAACTGCTCTCTAATTAAACCTATGATACAGCTACATTTATGTTGTGAAGTGTTGTGAGAACATGCAGCCTTGTCATACCTTTTACAGTAGGACGATAATTGCCCCTGTCTTGATTATGACAAGTTCGTTTTGCTTTTTTTTTAAAAAAAAAGGAAAGACTTAGAGCTGGTTGTGCCTTTTATGTAATGAACTTTTATATGTTAAGATTATCATCATTTGTTGCTGGAAATTGTGATTGTACTCTTCACTTACCAGTTTCATGTAGCCATAAGCATAAATAAATAAATAAATCCTTTATCCAAGTGTAAGCAAACAATGTCTGAACGTGAAGTATCTTCACAGCTGAGCTACTTGTATATAGAAGCTAATGACTTCACATCAATTCTTTTAGTATCCCATAATGCAATGCGTTATGGAAAGGGCCACTACCCAGACTAGTCTCAGCCATTATTAAGGTCTTATCAGTGGGAGCCAGACCCAGAATCTTGGCATCTTTAATTTATTATGTCAGTATGCGATGCTGAGTAAATTATCTAAAAAAATAATTGAATTTTATTAAGTATCATTTCTCTTGAGACTGTTATTGCTATAGTGAGTGTGTGGTTATAAGGCAAGTTTGCTGCAATTGGTTCTTTCAAAGTCAGATTTGAATTTTGTTAATGGTTTTTGTGATTGTTATTGACTGCAGTAGGCTCTTTAGAAACTGGAGTGCTTGACTTATGCACCAGAGTATGCTGAATTCTTATGTTGTTTTTTTTTTTAAGATTGCTTTACCATGCATGCCTATTGGAGAACCAAAGCTTGGATTATGGGGATTGGATGGAATGGGAGATGAACACCATTCCATTTAGGACTATTTCACTTGTTCAGTCGGACAGTATATTTGGATCATCAGAGCAGAAATGTCTCAGGGCAGAAGCACCTGAGAACTACATGGAGTGTATACTGTAGCAAAGGAAACATTAGTGAGATTATGACTGGTGATTAGTTTACGGAATTAACAACGCATATAAAGTATATTAATTAAAGGTAACTTTAATGAATAACTTCTATATTTCGGCAACGTCACATTGCCATCTTCAGGAACATAAAGATATGGTATGCGCACGCAGGCACTAACACAAAGCAAATGAGGAAGAAAGCAAGAAACTAATATTGTTCCTAAAGTCCTAATGGTGCCCTCTTGCGGGCTAATTTGGTAGTCTTGGCAGTTGGGCTGAAGTTCTCATAATGTTAGTCTCCCAAATTTGTTGAGGTTAGGAACGTTTTTTAGAGCTGCTGAAGATTCTTTGAATAATCTTTCGTATTTAAACTTGCTGCGATGAATTAATTTTGTTTTCTTCCAACGAATTTTATGGTAGGTATCTAAGGCTGGGTCTGCCAGCCCAGAGCGGCTGTACTGGTGGAACCGGATGTAGTCTTGTTGTTCTGCCTGTTTGGCCAAAGTAGAACAATTTGCAGCTGCAAGGGACCTGGTATACACCAGGTAGGTCTAGGGGAAGTGGTTGGTCTTTGGTAGAGTGGATAAGGGATGCCAACTTTTTATATGGTCTGTAACAGGAAGTAAGGTCATATTTTTTGAGGATATTGGTTATTTTCTCAGAGGTGCCCTGGATGTAGGGGATGGTGATAGACTTGGTGTAATCTTTATTGTGGAGGGGGGGGAGGAGGGTTGTGGTTTACTGTTTTAGTATTTTTTGGATTTTTTGGGGGTTATAGCCATTGGCTAAGAAAGTGTTGAGGATGTGGTTTAGTTCAGTAGTTAGTGCCTTGTCATCTGAGCAGATTAATTTTGCCCTGTTATATAGTGTTTTTATAACCCCATATTGTTGTGAGGGGGGGGGGACTGCTGCTGAATGTATCTGCTAGTATGGGTGGGTTTTCTGTGAACAGAGAAAACCAAAGATCCATCAAGCTGGTGAGTGATTAAAGTGTCTAGGAAGGGGAGGGTGTTGTTTTCCTCTTTTTCTAAGGTGAACTGGACTCTGGGGTGTTGGTTGTTTAAGTGTGTTAGGAAGGAGTGGAGTGTGTCTGAGCCATGTGGCCAAATAGCAAACACATCATCCACATAACGAAGCCAAATAGTGGGTTTTTGTGGGGCGGAGTTTAAGGCTTTCTCTTCAAATGTCTCCATAAAGAAATTGGCCAAGGGTGGGGAAAGCGGTGAACCCATGGCTGTCCCCTCTATCTGTTTGTAGAACTTTCCTTGCCAAACGAAATAGCCCGAGTTCATTGTGAACTGAAATAGGGCTGAGATATCGGGAGGAAACTTGGCTTGGATGAGCTCTAGGGTTTCTTTGAGTGGGACATTAGTGAATAGGGAGGAGACGTCAAAACTGACCATTATGTCAGTGTGTTGGAGTGTGAGGTTTTCTATACTGGCTTTAAAGTGGGCTGAGTTTTTTGTGTGTGATGGTGTGTTGCCAGTGTAGTGTGTGAGCGTTTTGGCTAAATGTTTGGCTAATTTATATGTTGGGGAATCAATGCCATCCACTATGGGACGCAATGGCACATTTTGTTTATGTATTTTTGGGAGTCCATATAATCGGGGGGGGGGGGGGGGTCTAGAGTTATAAGGTTTTAGTTTGTTGGTGACTTCCACAGGCCAAGAAGTGACCTTCTTAAGGAGTCTGTGGAGAGTTCTAATCTGAGAGCTGGTCGGATTATATTCAATGGGAGGTAAGTCGTACGGTCTAGTACTAAAGCAGTTAGCTTACCTTTGTAGTCTTTTTGATTGAGCACTACAGTGGCGTTTCCCTTATCTTGGTGATTACTATTTTTTTGTTGTTTTTCAATTCTTGTAGGGCAGCATATTCGTTTTTGGATAAGTTGGTTTTTGGAGGTTTGGCTTTAGTGAGAACATCGACTACATCCAGTCTAACGTTGTTGGCGATATGGTTAGGCAGGTTGCGAATCCCACGTTCTATATGGATCATGATATCTTCGGCAGGTATTCTGACAAAATTGTGATCACGTGAAAGTGCGGTGAGTGCTTCATCTTTAAAACTGCTGACGAGAGGTTGACTACAGTGTTGAGTGGTGGCTGTGGTAAGGAGGTAGAATTCTTTGTCAGGTTTTCGTATTTTTTCGAATTCTTTTTTGCCGATGTGCACGAGACGTCATGAAGTATCGACCATAGATCACGGCCGAGTGTATCCGAAAGCTCTTCCTCTAGCGCCCATATGGTTTTATTTTCGTCGGCCAGGAGAACTTGCGTCGCAGTAATTTGTTATCTTAACAGGGCGAAGCTAGTGCAATTATAAATGCGTAGAGCTTTCTCGGAAGCAAAACGGTGCTTCGATTTAACACAATTAGGGATCACTTTGTTATCCCGGCAGCGTTTTAGGAACGTCAGATGATTTATTTGCCTCGATATTTTCAACCTCAATTTGCCGTATTGACGGGCCTTTCGTGCGATGGCATCTCCGTGGATGATCACGATTCTAGTAGCAAGGCTTATACGTTGGTCAGACATAACTGGTGATAAAACGAATTTTATGGTGGGTATCTAAGGCATGGTCTGCCATCCCAGAGCGGCTGTACTGGTGGAACCGGATGTAGTCTTGGTGTTCTGAAATCCTGATATTTGTTGTTCTGCCTGTTTGGCCAAAGTAGGACAATTTGCAGCTGCAAGGAACCTGGTATACACCAGGTAGGTCTAGGGGAAGTGGTTGGTCTTTGGTAGAGTGGATAAGGGATGCCAACTTTTTATATACCCACCATAAAATTCGTTGGAAGAAGAAAAAAATAATCATCGCAGCAAGTTTAAATACGAAAGATTATTCAAAGAATCTTCAGCAGCTCTAAAAAACGTTCCTAACCTCAACAAATTTGGGTGCATGAAACTACCCCAAATTTGGGAGACTTACATTATGAGAACTTCAGCCCAACTGCCAAGACTACCAAATTAGCCCGCCAGAGGGCACCATTAGGACTTTAGGAACAATATTAGTTTCTTGCTTTCTTCCTCATTTGCTTTGTGTTAGTGCCTGCGTGCACATACCATATCTTTATGTTCCTGAAGATGGCAATGTGACGTTGCCGAAATATAGAAGTTATTCATTAAAGTTACCTTTAATTAATATACTTTATATGCGTTGTTAATTCCATAAACTAATCACCAGTTATGTCTGACCAACGTATAAGCCTTGCTACTAGAATAGTGAGATTATGGTCTATGTTTCTGAGGTTTCGGGAGGATAGTATTATCTGGTAGATCGGTTGCCAGTTTGTATTAGGTTATTACTAATAGTAAATTCTTCAGCATTCCTTCCAACTTGATCACTAGAATTGGAAAAGGAAGCCAGTTTGAGTTCTGGACATTGAGTTCCCCACAGGCTACATTAGATTTTTAGATTGCAGCGAATCAAGCTTCAGAGATAATCAAAGAGATTAGAATGTTTGCCAAAATATGAAGAGAGTCAATAAGACAGTAAATGAATGCATCTAGTGTGGCAAAGAAATTTTGAGCCAGGGCTGATCATGAAGCAGAGATTAGATTTAGCATTCTCTAACATGGGATGTTAGATCTGAGGAATTTACAAGTACCACCCTTTGTATGAAAGTAATCATACATAAGTTACTTGAGTGTTAGATCTGAGGAATTTACAAGTACCACCCTTTGTATGAAAGTAATCATACATAAGTTACTTGAGTATAGTTTGGATAGTTGAGATGCAGTAGTTTCTGAGGCTGACAGTTGGGGGTTCTCTGAGAAACAACAGGTCAGAATTCTCATTTTGATGTCTAAGTAGTTGGGTATACACTGTCTTTGTGTTTTTATTATTATTATTGTAGATCCTTTCTGATCCACATGTTCAGAAACTTAATTACAAAGTAGGTACATGCAGTGTGAGGATGAGACTCATCAAACATATTTTCTACACCGGGAGTGTAGTCTAAAGTCCATGTAGCTGGATTTCCTCCATGCATGACCTGGATTGTTCTTCATGTTTTTTTTTTTTTTTTTTTTTTTTTTTGATAACCCCCACACATGAAAGTTTACAGGACCTATAACACTACATTGCTATGTGTGCACAAGTGATTAAAGAAAACATTTAGCCTATTGATATGTTCCTTAAAGAGTGAGCAGTTCTACTCATTTGGAAAAACAGTATGGGGAAGATTATTCCAAAGAATAGAGGTCGATGGAATGAAGAAGATATGTTTGTTCAATATGTTTGGAGCTGGATGGCATATGGATGTTGGCCAATGAGTACTCTAGTTCTTACAGGGTAAGAAGAAAATAGAGGAATGTAGCAGACAATTCAGAGGAGCAGTGCCGATGAAAATACTTATAGAAAAGGTACAGTGCAGAAACAGTATCAATGGGAAAGTGACTGAAAGGGATCTTTGAGGGAAGGGTCATCTATTGAGTGGATTGTCCTCTTCTAGAAATCATCAATAATTCTTAGGGAAGTCTTGGGTTCTCCATACTAAATGTGGAAACAATACTTCAAGGTTGGTCAAATCTGAGACTTATGAAGTATTAGGAGTTGAGAGCAAGAGAAGTTAAATTTTTGAACAGAAAAGGACACCAAGCTTTTTAGAGGCTGAGAAGGCTATGCATGTGTATGTGGGAGGACGAACTGTGAATGGGACAGTCAACTCAAGAAGAGAAAGTTGATCTTGAAAGGAAAGTGGAAAACAGTATCAAAGTAAGAGTTCATCTGAAAATCTGAAAAATGTTAATACCAGAAACACATTTAATATTTTTTTTGTAAAAATGTTTGGCCAAGTTTCATAGCCATTGTCAATACAGTTATAGGAAAACTCAAAAAACAACTTGATTGAAAGTATGTGATATTATGTGCAATATCGGCTGCAGGAGAATAGCTCCATCTGCAGTAACAGATATTCAAAATAAATTAATTTAGTTAATTATTTTAAAATGATAAACTCTAGTTAATTACAATTATGGAACACATGAATGGTGAATATTGGTTAATATAACTTCCCAAAATTGAGAAAGTTTTAGGCAATCATTTTTGCTCAGATTTGGGTTGTGAATTATTATTATTATTACTATTATTACGGGCAACTCCAGGGAGTCATTGGACTCATCGAGGGAGGCCCCAAATCATATTCATCACAACTATTTGACATTCATACAGTATCTATCATACCTCGCCTTAAACTCATTCACTGTCACAGCATCCACCACAGACTCAGGGAGCGCATTCCACTCATTCACTACTCTAAAAGTAAAGAACCCAGCTCTAACACCTTTACTAACCACACTTTTGCCCAGTTTCCATGGATGTCCCCTAGTCCTCCCACAACCAGCCCTGTTCTCAAAAATATCTTCTGAATTAATTTTATAGAAACCCTTCAGTAATTTGAATGTCTCAATCATATCTCCCCTCCTCCGCCTATCAACCAATTTTTGCAACCCACAAATCCTCAACCTGTTCTCATACGGTTCATTCCACAGACCTGCTATCATCTTGGTCACTCGCCTCTGGATCCTCTCCACCTCCTCCCCATCAAGAAGAAACCTAGGTGACCAAATCTGAGCACAGTAGTCTAGATGGGGTCTTATCAAGTCTCGATACAGAGGAACAATAACCTGCTTGTCTCTGCTTGTCATCGTATTCTTCAGCAACCAAGTGATTTGATGAGCTGTTTTGGTCACTTTTGCAATGTGTCCCCTAAATTTCAATTCCTTATCTACCAACACTCCTAAATCTCATGCCTCATCAATTTCCTGGAGCACGGTTCCACCAATGCAGTAAACTGCCGCCAATCTTTTCACCCCAAAATGCATAACCTTATATTTTGCCACATTAAACTGACATCCATTCTCCTTAGCCCAGACCTCCAATCTATCCAAAATAATCCTGCAAAATTTTGACGTCATCTGCATTCACTATTGCCCTACCCAACTTCGCATCATCCGCAAACAAATGAACTGTTCCTCTCAGATCATTTCCTATATCATTTATGAACAAATTAAACAGCAGTGGTCCAAGAACAGATCCTTGTGGCACACCACTAGTCACAGGCCGTCTTGTGGACTCTACTCCCGAGTAAACCACTCTCTGATATCTCTCCGTCAACCACCCTCCTATCCATCTCACCAACCCTATGTCCATTCCCATATGCTGCAATTTACTGATTAGAATTCCATGTGGAATCCTGTCAAAGGCCTTGGCAAGGTCCAGTAGAATCACCGTAAACCCATTACCCTTATCCAGTTCAGCCGTCACTGTGTTATAATACATGAGCAAGTTACTGAGGCATGACCTACCCTTCACAAAACCATGCTGTCCCCGATACAGTATCCCATTTTCTTCTATCCAATCTTGTATTTTCCTCTTGACTATTTTCTCTAAGACCTTGACAATGATTCCTGATATGCTAATCGGTCGGTAATTTACTGCAGCAGTCTTGGAACCACCTTTATGCAGTGGAACTATTTTCCCCTCTTTCCACCCGCTCGGGACTAACCCAGACCCGAGACTCAAATTAAACAAAATGGTCAAGGGTACTGACAATTCTTTAGCTGCTTCTCGTACAACACGAGCTGGTATACCATCCAATCCCACAGATGTATTGACATTGAGGTTATGCAATAGACTACTCACCTCCACTTCATTCACCACAATTCCCGTATAATCTACTGGTTTATTCGTTTCTGCAATGTCACCACCTGGATGATATACTTTTGCAAAGTGCTCACTCAGTAACTCAACTATCTCAACTGATTCAGTTACCTCCCTACCATCGGCATTCTTTAAAATCAATCTGCCATGTACATTTTTCCTTTTACTTGCTACATATCTAAAAAACTGTTTAGGATTCTCTTTAGCCTGCATGGCCAATGTTCTTTCATAATCCTTTTTTGCTTTTCTTACCACACTCGTCACCCTTCTGGCCTGTGCTTTATACCGTTCATGTGCCTGCTGGTCACCCTTCTCCTTAAATTCCCTCCATAGTTGTTTCTTTTTTTGCAACTCAAGCTTAATGGTGTTATTCATCCATTTAACCCCTACTTGATTTATTATTCGGACTCTAGGTATACAGTCAGCCATTGCTTCATGCAAGCACTTCTTAACTACCTCCCATGCACTATCAACTTCTAGTCCTTGCAGTTGTACATGCCATGGCACTGAACCAATCAAACTCCTAAGCTTGTCAACTTTCCAGCCCGATAATTCCACATGTACCCTGTCTTAATTGAAAATTCTACACCTTTAGCCACCTCCCAAGTTAAGACCCTATGATCACTCTCACCGATTGGTGGCAATGTGGTCATATTTGTTACAGCCAAATCCTCAGATGTAATTACTAGGTCAAGCACTCTCTGACCACTAGTATTTTCCATTACATGCTGTCGCAGATAGTTATCCCTTAATAACCGCATAAAATCCAGTTCCTTCCTCCCGTGTGTCCTCTCCTCACTCCAATCAATGCGACCATAGTTGAAATCTCCCATAATAATCACCCTCCTTCCACCCATTTCTTCTATTTGCTTGTGCATACTGTCACCACCATCTTTTCCATCACCTGGTCTATAGCAGCACCCAATTGTATATTTAGTTCTACTAGCCACGATCTCACACCAAATGGTCTCAAATGTGCTCTTTTCTCTATCCTGCAATTCAACTTCTATTCTCCTTGGCTGGAGCTCATCAGCTATCATCAACAATACTCCTCCCCCTATTTTATTCTCTCTGTCATTCCTGAACACACTATACCCATCACATTCAATCCCACTAGTTATATCATCTACAGTCAGCCATGTTTCACTAATACCTATAACCTGTGGTCGGGAAGTGCCAACCATGGCCAAAAACTCTTCCTTCTTGTTCCTAATACTCCTAGTATTAGTGTACATGAATTTAAGACCCCCATTAGCCCCAACCCTACCTTGATGCCTTATATTAACTATCCCACTCAGATTTGTTGTCCTTATTTGCTCTGGCGAATGTGTGCTTCACAGCTTTATTTGTAGTCTTTCTAGAAGAAACTATGTTTTGTGTAACACTTTGATTTTGTTCCACCGAATTTGTGTAGGTCCACCAATTTGTCCATAATACATAAGCCACAAGAGCAGGGGATTCTATAAATTCCAGGATAAGATAGAGGAGGAGGATATTTGTCTTTGGTGAAATAAGGAATGTATTAAATTTGCAAACTGGACAGAAAATCAACTTGTACATTAATCTGACAAAGAATAGCAAGATTAAACTAAGCTTGCTATTTTTTCAGAAAGTCTCTTAACACATGGAATAGAAATTCTGGTAATTTCTTCTTAAGGAGGATTAGGACTATGGCCATAATTATGTTTCCAATGGTTTTTACATTAGAATCATTTGCACTAAAGATATTCCTGATAATAAATAGTTCTTTGTTTAAAAGAGAATTTGTAGAACAAATTTTATGACCTCTGTCAACTAAGGATTTGATTACACCATATTTCTGACAAGGATGATGATGAGAGTTAGAATCAGTGTATTTACCAGTATGAGTTGGTTTTCAATATATTGAGAACTGTAAACTGCCATTTGGTTGACGTAGAATGAGAACATCCAGTACTCACCATTCATGTGTTCCATAATTGTAAATAAATGTTGTTTATAATTTACAAATAATTAACTAAATCAATTTATTGTAATTTATTTTGAATGTCTATTAATGCAGATAGAGCTATTCTCCTGCATCCGATATTGTACATAATATCATGTGCTTTCAATTAACTTGTTCTTTTTTGAGTTTTCATATAACTGTATTGAAAATAGCTATGAAACTTAGCCGAAAATTTTACAATAAAAATATTAAACGTAAGTGTTTCTGGTATTAATATTGTATAAACAAAAGTAAGTGAGAATGAGGTACGATCTTTCTTGCAGGTAATAAGGCAGGCTTGAGTATTTTTGGCATTGACATTTGCTAAGTTGTCTTCACCTCATTTGAGGAAGTTAAGGAGATCAGTGTTTACATATGTTGTGGAAGATCTTGAGGCTCCTATCATTAGAGTACTATAGCATTTCTCAATTGAGGAACAGGAATGAAGAGTACTGTCATTGGCATAGCTGTGAATAGCATTTGAAGTCGGGGAGAGAGAGAGAGAGAGAGAGAGAGAGATGATCATTGATGGAAAAGAGGAAGAGCATAGGTTAGAGCATAGAACCCTGGCACACCCCAACATTGATTGATATCTGATAAGAGGAAGTCATCCACCATCACATGCAATGAACGATCAGTGAGAAAGCTGGCAATCCAATCACAGAGTGCAGGACAAATGCATTCATGAGGACTACATGCCAGACACAATAGAATTCCTTTGATGTAGTGAGAGTGATAACATGAGTTTCCCCATATCTTTCCATGGCTTGTGTCCAAAGGTGGGTGAGATTAACTAGGTCAAATGAGAATGGCAGAATCCATATTGGTGATCACTAGTTAACTGTCATGTCTCCAACATGAAGAAGCTGTATGTTGATAACTCCATCACTTTTGAAAGCAGTGGGTCAATAGGTGGTTAACTTTTGTCTTCTTTTTTTGGGTACAAGCTGGATGTAGGCCTGCTTCCATGCTATAGGGTAGATGTTAGTAAAGTGATAGCTTATATAGGCGTCAGGATGAGTGTTAATTCTGGAGCACAATTTTTGAAAACAACTGGAGGAATACCATCTGACCAGGAACCTTATTAGTATTGATATTAATCAGGATTTTCCTGGTATCCTTTTGGCAAAAGTTCAGAGGGTGCATGCAGCAGATGACAAACATCTGCTGCATACATCCTCCAACTCTTGCCTGGATGACTAAATCTGATGCTAAAAGGTCTGCCTTTATCTTAAGTGAGGATATGTTAAAGTCTGGTTGAAAAGTCTCCTAATGAGTTACCATTAGGTTTAGTTCTATATATCACATAACATTCAAACTGCTTTATTGCTATACCCTGTTACGAATGAGGTACTAACTCTCTGACAACAGTTCATGCCCCTAGTAAACAAAGCAGTGTTATTTCATTAATTTGTTCAAGTTATCTACTGCCTAATCATCCAATTAACATTTCCTGTGGGCTGTTTAAATTTGTGTTGGTTCTACATGTTAATAAAATGCTTTAGATGGCTTGATTAACAAAACAAATAAAAAAAAAAATTCAGTATTAAGCAAAGCTACTTTTGATTTTCAGAATTTAAAATATCAATATTTAAATCTGGAGGTCACGTAAGCATCAAAGCCAAATAACTGGAAGGAGATCTTCACATCACTTTTAAGGAATGCAGAGTACTGACTGAGGCTTCCAACCTAACGTCCAATCCTGACCTTGACATGGTACATCTCATTAGTTGATATCTACTGGGTACTGAACGAATGAGGATGAGCTGGTAATTGTACTTCTGTTGGCTTAAACAAGAAATATATATGTTGGTACATGTGTATTTCTTGTCCACATGAGATTTCATGTGATCAAACTGCATGATTGGGAAATGGACAATAAAACTTATTTGTGCCTATGGTTCCACAGAAGGTTTTTCTGAGGAAGAAATGGTGAAATTGTGTCATTAGAGCAGGAAGCTGACAAAAAGAAAATGGAAAAACTTGTCCACGTGGACACCTTTTTCCATTTTCAAGCAGGAAGTGAATATAAAAGCAATTTGCTTTTATATTCACTTCCATATAAGCATATGAAAACATTTTGAGAAAATTAGAAGAAAAGGGCAAGGCTAATAATAATGGTAAGTATCTGCTGAATTTCTTCTCAGGATACAAGAGTAACAGAAGATATGAAATTACAAGTGACCATCACTTCGTTTTAAATAGGATAAAAATGAATATCATATTGAAAAGAATTTAAAAAAATTAAACTTCAGCAGTTTTTACAGATAACAGGGAGGCATGTGGTGAAGTTTTCTGTAAGGATAGAAAAATAAGAACATCATTATGGACACAGAAAGGTAAAGAAACAGTTCTGGAAGAGAAGAAAGTATTCCAAAAGTTTTTAGCAAATAAATCGGCAGATGGCCTAAAAGAATACAGAAAGATGTAAGAGAACTAAGCTATGTGCAAAAGTATCTAAACAAAAATTGTGGGAAATTTTCAGTAAAAATATAGAAGATAAATATTAGGAAGGTGGCAAAAATTTTCTCTATTGAAAAAGCTTAGAAATAGAGGAAAGAGTATTGTAAAAGGAATCAAAGATAATAAAGGTGACATGAAAACTGAAAACAGTAGGATAAGAATTTGTTGTTTTAAGGATACTTGCGACATAAGACTGAATGATATAATCACGTAATCACAAGAAAGATATTTATTTAACCAAATATTTCGGTCTGGAATATTTGGTTAAATAAATATCTTTCTTGTGATTACGTGATTATATCATTCTGAAAACAGTAGAAACTTTTTGGGACAGTTGCAACCAGGAGTATGTATCAATATTCGATATAGAAAATGCCATCAAAAACTTGAAATACAGCTGGAGTAGATGATATTCAACCAGAAATGCATACAATAATATATCTAAAGAAAAACTTTTCAAAACATTAGTTAGTTATATAGAGTAAATGGAACATTATACAGAGTAATACATATTAAAGGATGTATGTATGGTTTGATATAAAATCAGGTATAAGACAAGAATGCATGTTATCTCCACCCATATTCACATCTATATCGATTACATTGTGAAACAGTGACATTAGACCTGATATTAGAATCAGATATCAAACTTAGCTCTTTCCTTTTTGCAGATTGTTGTTTTTCTAAATACATGTCTCCAGGATTATCTAACTAAATTGAATAACAGTTCTACCAAATTTGGCATGAAAATTAGCAATAAAAAGACCAAAATTCAGAAAATAGACAGGAACAGAGAAAATTTCAGCTGCATTCTCAAAGGAGAACCTGTAGAACAACTAAAACATTTCTAGTGTTTAGACGCAGTTTTTGGTGAAGATAGTAAATTAAATTGGAAATATCAAGATAATAAGCAAGGCTTGTATGGTGGTGAGCCAGTTGAATAGATATTCTATAGAATAAGAGAGAAATTAGCCAAAACACTAAATTAGCAGTATACCAGATGGTGTTCAAATCTATTTTAACTTATAAATCTGAGAGTTGGATTAGAAATAAAGCACTTTATTAAAGATTGGGAGCCTGAAGAGATGTCATTAATGACAGAATCAAATTAAAAATGAAGATATTAGGAAGGAACTTGATATTGTTAGTATTGAAGAATGTGTGAGCAGTGTTAATCTAATGTGGTATGGTCACTTAGACACTTAAATAGAATGGGAGAGGAAAGGTTGACAGAACAGGCGTTTGTGGCACGAGGAAAGACCCAGAGGAAGACCAAAATCTAGGTAAATTGACTGTCAGAAGTGCCATAGAACAACAAAATGTGATATATGACAATATTGAAATCCAGTAATAGAATGATTTAGAGGAAATCTGTTAATGGGATTAACTTGATTAAGTTTATGTTATTAATAATAACATAAACTTAATCAAGCAGTGCTGTCATAGTAGCCCAAACACCCTTAGTGGGTATATATATCAAGTTTTATCTTTAGTAACTTAGGCATTTTCAAAGGTATACAAAGGTAAACAAATGAATAGAACACAAATTGCAAAGAAGAAAATCTCCAAAATTATATGATTATAAAACAGTATGGACCAAGTGAATCAGTGGACTATCTGCTTGACTTCATCCACACTTAGATAGAGGCAGTGGCGGGATTCAGCCAGTTTGCACCGTTTCGGCAGAACTGACACCTAGTTTTTGTTGAGTTCGGCGAACGGTTGTTAAAATGGCACTTGTAATCAGGGTTCTCTTTAAGGTGGGCACTTTGGCAGCCGCCCAATGTGGAAATCACAAATTTACATTCCTTACTCTTTTTTAACGTTCATCTGTGCAACAACGTATTCTAAGTGCCCATGGTAATGTTTATTCTATCCATAGGTGAAAAAAATTTGACAGAACTATGCTTGTAATATTGATTTATTCATTTCATAAAACTCGTTATACCTTTGATGAAATACTACATTTTTATTCCCTCGCATTTGTTACTTCAGTAAACAAACATATAACGTAAAAAGAAAAAGTGCCAAACAACCAGGGGGTGGCATGCTGTCATTTGTTTCAGCTTTGTGTTACGCCCAAAATTCCCATGAGATATTATGAGTGCGCTGGTGTTCCCTGATAAAAGCGAAGAAAACTGCAAGTTAGGAAGTCAATCAAGAAGCAATATGAAATATCTTAAATAACAGTTTTATTGTTTTTTTTGTCAGGTATTATTTAATATTTTTTCATTAATATTTTAAAACTCTTATAACATAATCTATTTTTGTGTACCTTTTATTGTTCTTGTTTAAGTGTTAACTATATGAAATAATAAACTATCTTTCAGTATATCGTTTTTTTTATACTTAAAATGGTCATTAGGGCAGCAAACTGGTTGTTAAATTATTTGAATCCCACCACTGGATAGAGGGAAAACTATTGTCCTAAAAAGACTGCTTAAAAGTGAAAGTTTATTTGTTTTGGAGTTGGCTTATGCTTTACAGAACATGCCTAGTCTAAACATATTTCTATGTAAAAAAGAAAAAAAAAGAAAACTTCTGCCTGTCATCTAGGAGACTGTTATCCTTTATTTAAATCAACATAAAATTCAGCTACCTTTTGACTGTATCCAGAAGAGAATATTTGAAAGCTAGCTTGAAATTCCAGGTTCTTTTCAGCTTGTTTATCTTTTGTTATCGTTGAAAATGCCTAGTTAATATATGAAAAGTACTGGATTAAAGTGTCGACTTTTTTTACCCGTTATGTTGATAATTGGGGGTGCTTAAGGGTCAAAGCTGTATAACTGAGAGGAGACCTCCACATAGCCTTTAAAGGAATGCGGAGAACCAACCAGGGCTTCTGACCTAATGTCCAATCCTCACCTTCTTGTGGTGCACCCTGTTGGGTATCTACTTTGATACTGAACGAACGAGGATGGGCTGGCAATTTGGGATTTAGCCGACCAAATTGTATTCTTATTGGTTAAACCAAAATAAAAAATGATGGTACGACATGACAAAATTTCATGCCGGCTGAGGCGTTGCCCGGTTAAACAAGGTCCCCGTTGTTTTCGCCAGGGAACCAGGGCGAACAGCGAAAAGTCAGCTACTGGAACAAATCTGAAAACAAACCCCAACTCAACATCACGAGAGTAGAAAATCGGTACTACTAACATAAGAAGTGTGAATGGCAAAGAAATGGAGCCAGCTGAGGAATTAGATAAGTACCAGATCGACATAATAGGGATGACTGAAACAAAAAAGACCAAAACTGGTGAGATCTTTCTGAGCAATAAATACAAAATGTTATATTCAGGCAATGACAATCAAGGAAAAGAAGGAGTAGCCATAGTATTCAACACAAAATATGAGGCTAATCTTCTTGAATGGCAGTCAGTCTCAAGTAGAGTAATGTGGGCAAATATGAGAATGGGGAACTGGACAATGAGACTTATTTGTGCCTATGGTCCCACAGAAGGTTCCACTAAGGTTTCTGTTGAGGAATTTTTTGAGGCTTTAGAAAAAGCAACTGACACAATGAAAAAGGAAAAGTTGGTCCTTGTTGGGGATCTAAACAGCAGAGTAGGAAATGATTGTGAGACATACAAAAATATTTTGGGAAAATTTGGAGAAAAGAGCAAAGCTAATAATAATGGCAAATATCTGTTGGATTTCTGCTCAGGACGTGGACTGGTTATTATTAACACCATGTTCCAACATAAAAATGTGCACAAATTCACATGGAAAGAAGAGGCAAGGAATAAGAAAAGTCTCATTGACTATGTTATTGTTGATAGTGATGTTTTCTCCCTGGTGCAGGACACCAGAGTGTACAGAGGATTTGAAATTGGAAGCGATCACTATTTAGTCTTGAGCAGGATAAAATTGAATTTCATATTGAAAAGAATGACATGTACTAAAGTTTTAAAACCAATAAAAGTGGAGCAGCTCTCAGATGTGAACTGTAGACTAAAATACAGAAAGATTATTGAAGAAAAAATGAAAGAGTTTGAGAACAGGAATCCAACCTTGGAGATTCAGTGGCAAACTCTGAAGAAAACATTGATTGATTCTGCCAGAGAGGTATGTGGCGAGGTTGTCTGCAAGGATAAAAAAATCCGAACTCCCTGATGGACACAGGAAGTTAAAGAGGCAGTGAAGGAAAAGAAGAAAGCATATCAAAAGTTCCTGTCAAATAAGTCAGCTTGTGCTCTTAGAGAATACAGAGACAAATGCAAGAATGCTAAACACTGTGTAAAACTAGCTAAACAAAAGTCATGGGAGGACTTTGGCAAGAATATAGAAAATAAATATCAAGAAGGTGGCAAAATATTCTGGAGGTTGTTGAAGAAGCTTAGGAATGGAGGAAAGAGTGTTGTAAATAAAAGGAGTTAGAAATGATAAAGGTGACATGAAAACGGGAGAAAAAGATATCCTTGAAGTATGGAGTAATTACTTTGAAAAACTGCTAAATGAAACAAGCAGTGATGACAGCACAGTGGTAAAAAACACTGACCAGGCATGCAGTCAGGAACCCATATCCATACTTGAAGTAGAAAAATCCATCAAAGGCTTGAAATGTGGAAAGGCAGCAGGAGTAGATGATATTCGACCAGAAATGCTGAAATATGGTGGTATAAGAGTCTTACAGTGGCTGCACTGCATAGTTCAGAAAGCCTGGACAGAGGGACGAATTCCCGATGATTGGAGTAGAGCTCTCATAGTACCCATATATAAAAAGGGAAATAAAATTGAATGCGAGAATTACAGAGGTATTTCCCTACTGAGTGTTCCTGGCAAGATCTATGCAAGTATACTTGAGAAACGGTTGAGAAGAATTGTGGAAGAAAAGCTTGGTGAAGAACAAGCTGGATTCAGGCTAAATAGAGGCTGTCAGGATCAGATCGTCACTTTACGACAAATGGTCGAGAAAGCATGGGAATATAACGGAGATCTGTATTTAAGTTTTGTCGATTTGGAAAAGGCATATGACAAGGTGCCAAGAGAGAAGCTATTCTATACGCTACAGTTATATGGTGTCAATGGGGCATTATATCAAGCAATATTTAGTCTTTATTTGAGTTGTAAGTCAGCAGTTAGAATTGAAAGAAGTACAGGAAGATGGTTTAATGCTAAATCTGGTGTGAGACAAGGATGTACATTATCCCCTCTATTATTCATTATCTATATGGATCACATTATGAAGGAAAGTGGTATTAAACATAATATCAAAATCAGAGATGTTAATATCAGCTCTTTGCTTTATGCGGATGATATTATACTTCTAAATAAATCCGCTAGAAGTCTGCAGGATTCTCTGACTAAATTGAGTAGATGTTGTAATAGATATGGTATGAAAGTCAGCAATAAAAAGACAAAGACAATGAAAATAGGCAGAATCATTGAAAATGTCAACTGTATTGTGAATGGAGAACCTGTGGAACAAGTGAAACATTTCAGCTACTTAGGCACGATTTTTATTGAAGATGGTAAATTAAATATAGAAATAGACAACAGAATCAGCAAAGCTGGTACGGTAGGAAGTCAATTGAATAAATTCATATGGAATAAGAGAGAAATTAGTCAGAACACTAAATTAGCCGTATACAAGACAGTGTTCAAACCAGTTTTAACTTATGGATCTGAGAGCTGGTTCAGAAGTAAAACACTTGACCAAGACTAGAGACCGCAGATATGAGAGTCCTGAGAAAGATTATAGGTGTGAACAGATGGCATCAATGGCAGTGTCATATTAAAAATGAGGATATTAGGAAAGAACTTGACATTGCTAACGCATTCCTGGATGTTGACAGAGCTTATCTCAGGTGGTATGGTCACTTAAACAGAATGGGCGAAGAAAGATTAGCAAAACAAGTGTTCTCTGCCACGTTGGCAGCAAAACGACCCAGAGGAAGACCAAGATATAGGTGGATTGATACGGTACAAAGTGCCTTAGATGATAGAAATATAAGATCTGATATTGTTGCAGTATTGACAAGTAATAGATTGATTTGGAGGAAAATTGTAGATAGGAAGTTAGTAATGATGTAATTTTTTTCATGTAGTACTATCATATCCTGTACACCCCTTGAGGGTACATGGCAGGAATTTGATGATGTTGTTGTTTATTGAGCCATCTGGGTATTTTATTAATATTAAAGGAAGGATTGCTTGGCTGCCAGAAGTGATATATTACACTTCACCATCCTGATTTATTGTGTGTGTGTTTCCAGGATGGAAAAATTCTATTTCTCTATTTTACTGGACAATAATTTGAAAAACTGAAATTTAAGGAAACAGATGAATTGATCAAGCTATTGCATATTAGGAGAGTAGAGAGAACTCAGCAGTGTATGGGACTGGGTTTGGAATTATTTACTTATGGCAATGTCAGATTGTATTCCTAAGGTTAGGAGGACAAATAAGATAGGAGTGAAAGGATGAATCATCGAATTAAGCAGGAATATCATGGAAGATGACGTGTGTGTAGTGAAGAAAGAGAAGATGGCATGAAAAGGATATTGACTGAAACAATAAATCAAAACCCAGGAGAAAAGGTGAATATGAAAGACTCGCTTCAGTTGCTGAAAATGGAAAATGAGTTACATCTATTGAAGATGTAGTGGAAGTGCTCATTAAGTTTGTTATCATATTTCATGTAATGAAGAGTTAAGAGTAGTGTTGAATAACAACAGGAAAGAGGATAGAAAACTGATAGTTTGAGAATAGGAAGTGTTCAGAATATTAAGTAACCTTGATGTTAATAAGGCTGTTGAACTGAAAGGTATTTTGCCATGCATATTATGGGAAATGTGCAAAAGAGGGGGTTAAAAAAAAAAAATTTAACCCAGGGTTAAATAACCCTTTATTACTATGGAGGTCACTGAAAAGCACATCATGCTTTGAGTTCAAAAAAAAAAGGCAGTAGTGCCGCTAGCAGTGGAAAATGTGCAAGAAGTGTATGCTGATAATGTTTTGAATGTGTGAAAGTACCAACGATGGTTCGAAAATTTCAACGAGGGAACTTTAGCTTGAAAGACTCCCCTTGCTCTGGGTATACTGTCTCTCTCGATAATGATATGCTGGTAGCCACTATTGCAAGAAATGCCAATGCAACTATTGAAGATTTAACAAAAGATCTTAATTCATCATCAGCCATCCATCGCCATTTGTACGAACTTGAAATAATGTCTAAGTTCGGAAAGTGGGTTCCTCACGAATTGACGAACGACAATCATAGAGTTGAAAGTTTATTTTTCACTTGGTTAGACTACAATAAATTTAGTTTAATCCTTTATCCAAGTGTGAGCAAACAAAGTTTGTGCCTGAAAGTATGTTCAGGACTGGGGTAAGGTGGTACAACACCAGGCAACTCATTGCGAAGGTGGAGTTGTACCACCTTACCCCAGTCCTGAAGATACTTTCAGGTACAAACTTTGTTTGCTCACACTTGGATAAAGGATTAAACTATAGTCTAACCAAGTGAAAAATAACCTTTCAACATCTTTCTCTAAATCCAGAGTAATTTAATAAAAAGGTGACACACTGTTTGGCAACTCCTATAGGTAGAGATGACCTTGCTAATGCTTCTACCTCATATCTCCACTTGGGCCCAGCTCCCACTGAAGAGACCTCAATAAAGGTCGAAACTAGTCTGTGTTAAGTGGCCCTTCCCTTAATGCATAACATTATACATATCCACAAGGAGATGTGTTTTGCATTATGAGAGATACTGAGATAGGAGTGATATTAGCTTGTTCCACTTTTGCAATGAGTTGCCTGGTGTTGTACCACCTTACCCCAGTCCTGAAGATACTTTCAGGTGCAAACTTTGTTTGTTCACACTTGGATAAAGGATTAAACTAACTTTATTATTATTAACAATCATAGAGATCGCATCAATCTGCACTGATCTTCATTCTTGAGAGGTTCAATCTCTGTTTCTGAGTTGGGTAGTCACTGGTGATGAAAAGTGGATATTTTACAAGAATGTTAAACACCTAAGGCAATGGGTTCATTCAGAGGAACAGTCTAAACCACAGCCAAAAGAAGACCTTCAGCCTCAGAAGGTTTTGATATGCTCCTGATCTTGCACTTTCAGATTACCACTTATTTCGAAGTTTGCAACATTTCATTAATGAAAAACAATATGATATATTAGAGGCACTGAAATTGAATCTATGTGACTTCTTTGCCTCTAAACTTCCTGAATTCTATAGAAATGGCATTATGAAGGTTTCACAACGTTGGAAGAGCATTATTGATTCAATAATGCTCTTCCAGATTCGATAATACTCTCCAGGAGAATGTATACTTGATTAAATTAGCAAGTGATTTATCATTTATATCCTTTCAGAACTTAATTTAAAAAACAACATTACTTTTGGGATAATCATATATGTATATAGAGAGAGAGAGAGAAAGAGATCTTTTTTTTTAATAAAAAATAAAAAATTTTCATTTGTTTCACCTACAACTATGATTCTCCAAATACCCTCTGTAGTAGCCTTCAAGTTGGTATGTTGTAATGCAATATTGATATAAGCTAACAGAAACTCTAGATTACTACAAGCTTTTTGGGACTTTTTTTTAAAGTGGATACATTCAATTTTCACAAAACATGCTGTGACATAGAGCAAGAAATCACCTGAGAATTAAACACTCCTTTAACTGCTTTCCAAAGAAAGATGTATTCTAAAATGTTTGAACACCTGAAGTATCTTTTTAATATATGGGGTTATAAAACTAAATTCAATAAACCATCGACTGTTTTCAAAAACTCAAGTCCAGTAGAAGAGCAGTCAAAATGACAATGAACATAAATAATTTACATTGGTTACTGCTGATGTCGTTAAACACAAATTAGCTAAGGAAATCAAATACTTCAGTAATGAGTCTTCTTCAGATATTTCAAATGAAGATAAACTGGTCCATCATATGAAATTATTATTACCCAAGACCCCATGGAGTCAAAGACTCATCTGGAAAGTCCTTTTATCATACACAGCTTATCATACTGTGCTTTAAACATGCTCAAATTCTCTGCAGACACCACAATCTCAGGCAAGGCATTCCAATCATTCACTATTCTGCATGAAAAAAACCTGCTTCTCACTTCCCTACTCACACCCTCTTTATACAGTTTCCAGGGATGATCTCTGGTTCTTCTCTGATCTCCCACTGTTTTCTGTAGAACCTCTCCAACATTGATCCTGTAACAACCCCTTACTAACTTGTAGGTTTCTATCATAGCCCTCTTCCTCTTGTCCACCAGACTGCAAATTGCATCTTCTCCATCTTTCCTCATATTCGACATTCCAGAGGTTAGAAACTACCTTAGTCAGTCGCCTCTGGACCCTTTCCAACGTCTCCTTGTCTTCTGAAAACCAATCTGGCACAATAGTCCATGTTGCCTAATCAAAGCCTTATACAATGAAACAAGAATCTCTCTACTTCTACAAGTAGAAGTAGGGAGATTCTTGTTGCAAATGATGCTGAGATTCCTCTGCATCATTCCCAGAAGCCTTTGTGTTGTCTTCACAATTTTGGCAATGTGTCCTCTAAATTTCAGATCCTTATCCACTATCACCTGCAGTTCTCTTATTTCCTCCACCTCCAACAATATATCCTCACCAAGCATAAATTCTGCATCCCATCTTTGTTTCCCAAATTTTAAAACCTTACATTTTGCAACATTGAACTTGCATTCCCATGCCCAATCACTCAATTTATTCAAGGCTTCCTTTATGGCCACAACATCTTCTCTACTTTTCATGGTTCGTCCCAACTTTGCATCATCTGCAAACAACTGAATATCTCCATCCAAATCTTCACCAATATCATTAATATACAAGTGAACAGTAATTGCCCTAAAACAGATCCCTGAGGCGCACCACTAGTGACTTGCCTTTTCCTGGATATCGTTCTCCCATACACAACTTGTTGACACCTATCAGATAGCCAGTCTCCAATCCAATGCAGTAATCTAATATCCATCCACATCCGCTTTAGTTTGATTATCAACTTATCATGCAGTAATCTATCAAAAGCCTTTGTGAAATCTAAGTATGTTACTGTCCAAAGAAGCAGTCACCTTATTGTAGTAAGTAAGTAGATTTACTAAAACTTGACCTCCCTTTAGCAAATCCATGCTGTCCGTCAAAGATAATACCATTGTTGTCAACCCAATTTTGGATCTAGTTCTCACAAGCTTCTTCAACAACTTAACCACAGCACCTGACACACAGTTAGGCCTATAGTTTGATGCTTGAGTTCGATCACCTCCTTTATGAAGTGGCACAATCTTGCCCTCCTTCCACTCCTTAGGAACTTGACCCAGTGCAAGACTCGTATTAAATAAATATGTCAAGGCAGGTTTCAACTCCTTGGCACATTCCTTCAGAATACGTTGTGATATATTATCAAGTCCTGCAGCCTTATTAACATATTTGCTCAACTCCCCATACACCTCTTGTTCACTTAGTCAGTCTCTCCTCCCCATCATCAACTGCTCTCAATCTCTCCATGAAGTCACATTCACAAGATTGAAAGACCTTTATAAACTTCTCATTAAGTATCTCCACTACATCTTCCACAACAGCTGTCTTTATACAGTTTTCTCCAACTAATGTCATCCTTCCATAATCATTCTTTCTTTTGCCGGCTACATATCGAAAGAACTCCTTAAGATTCTTTTTGGCTTCATTAGCTAACCGCTGTTCATATCTTACTTTTGCTACCCTTACCAACAAGTCACCTGCCTTGCCTGGTCTTTGTAATCCTCATGGAATTGGTTATTTCCACTTCTTTTATACTGCCTCCATAATGCTCTTTTTCTCTGTATTGCATGCTTAATTTCTTTATTCATCCATTTCACACCTACTTTATTTAACCTTCTCACCCTTAGAATCCATTTAGACATTGCATCTAGATAGTTCTTGAAGATCTCCCAAGCTGCATTGATCTCTTTTCCAGCTAACTCCTCTTTCTATACTACACCTGCAAGCTGTCTCCTGAGCTCTTCATAATCACCCCCCTTGTAGTTCCACATATATCCTTTTCTCACAGAGGTCCTCACACTGCAGATGCATAGATAAAAATGTGAAGAAATGTTTGTTGGCATAATTCCTCTCTAAAACTCTGCTGTAGTGTACATTGATAGATGAACAAAATGAACAAGTTCTTATCATTGAAAGCTGGTAATTGAATTGACAAGTAAAAAATATTTGTAGCAAATGCAAATTATCACATGTAATTTGAAGTTAACTGTTTTAAATTCTGTTAGAGATCTTCTCTTTGTTGATGAAATCATCAAAACAGTAGTAATATATATTTCATGCTATGGGTGAGTAAATCCCCCCCCCCCCCTTCCACAGTATATTTACGTGGTATTTCTGGAACCCTGGAAGGAGGAGAGGTGATATGATTGCGATATATAATTTGTGAGAGGAGCCTGTCAAATAGATACAGGAGAATTATTGTATAGATTATCAGTGATGGTGGAAAAACATACAATCATACCTGGAAACTGTACAAAGTTATGTGAATGAGGAAGTGAAATGGAGATTTTTTACATAGCAGGTGGTGAATAAGTGGAATGGATCGAGGAGTTGTGGTGATTATTTTACCTCCCATGATGAGTCTTCAGGCTCCATGAAGGCTTGGAAATAATACTAATAAATGAAGGAATTCCAAATTAATTGCACAAAACAAACGTAGTGTAAAGTAGATGAAAATATACCTTCAAGAACACCTAAAAGTAACTTTGAAGGTATGCCTTCTGAAATTTCATTAAATCGGTGAATTCTACATAGCTTAGTCACCAGGTCCTTTTAATAGAATATTCATCAGTTATCCATTTCTTGTAATTTTTCTTATAGTTATCTATGAAGTGCAGTTCTGTTTCTTGAATTGATATGTTATTTACTGCTGAATAATCACCCCAAGAATTTTTTTGAACATTTTTATGTAACCTAACTGATATTTTGATTTCAGGAAGAGCCATTCTCTAAACCACAAGTGAGCAGGTGGAGAGGGCTAGTAGGATCGTGTGACTCTCAATCTCTGCCATCAGACACCTCATCTTGTGGAACTTCAGTTTTGACTACTGGCAATGCATTTTTTGATACCAAGGGTATGTTTTAACGCTTGTGCTAATCATTAATGTTCTTCTATTAACTGTAAAAGAATATCTATTCCAAGCAAAATCATCAGGATGCCAAAGCTGCATAATTTTTTAATTCAATGAAAGTGAATTATTTTGTCACCCCTGTCCTTTAGATGGGGGAGGAGTGAATTATATACAGTGGGGAGCTATAGGGGGGCTCGCCCGAGCCCCTTGTTCTTCTTGTTTACTTTTTTTATTTTTCCAAAGAAAAAAAGAAAAAAAAATTTTTTTTTTGAAATATATTAAGCGAAAAAATCATACAGTAACCTAACAAAGTGATTTTATTAAATAAAATATTATAGTTACTGTTACTAATAAATAAATAAATAGGACTATAAAATAATGCCCCTTTATTGGTACCATTGATTATCACTTGAAGTATAAAAACAATAGAGAAATATAACGTATTTCAATATTACTGTGTTTAGATAATATTTATTTATTGTTTATAGATTGTTTGTCATAAAAACTTCTATCGCAAACAAAAGAAATTTGTTTTGTTTATGAAAAATGCAGACTATTTCATATGTGCGATTATAAAATATTTTATTCTTATTATACTTTGATACATAAAAAATGTTTTTCTTATGTAAGATAAATTAACACAGATGATTATGTGCAAATATTTCATGTTTAGATCATGAAATATTTGTTTAAAAATGATAGCTTTACAGGTTGACTGTCCCCTCATACTTTTTGATTGGATTAGTACATGAGCTGTATTAATAAAAGTTTTTGTGTGAAATATGGCTTTTTTTTTTGTTCGACGATGCGAGCCCTTTGTTAAAATTTCCATAGCTCACCACTTATTTTTATATCATCATCATCAAATTCCTGCCATGTACCCTCAAGGGGTGTACAGGATATGACAGTACTACATGAAAAAATTACATCATTACTAACTTCCTATCTACAATTTTCCTCCAAATCAGTCTGTTACGTGTCAAGACTCCAACATTATCAGATCTGATATATTTCTATCGTCTAAGGCACTTTGTACCGTATCAATCCACCTATATCTTGGTCTTCCTCTGGGTCGTTTTCCTGCCAACCTGGCAGAGAAAACTTGTTTTGCTAATCTTTCCTCTCCCATTCTATTTATGTGACCATACCACCTGAGATTAGCTCTGCTAATGCATTCCTGGATGCTGACAATGTCAAGTTCTTTCCTAATATCCTCATTTTTAATATGATATTGCCATTGATGCCATCTGTTCACGCCTCTAATCTTTCTCAGGACTCTCATATCTGCGGTCTCTAGTCTTTGGTCAAGTGTTTTACTTCTGACCCAGCTCTCAGATCCATAAGTTAAAACTGGTTTGAACACTGTCTTGTATACAGCTAATTTAGTGTTCCGACTAATTTCTTTCTTATTCCATATGAATTTATTCAATTGGCTTCCCACCATACCAGATTTGCTGATTTTGTTGTCTATTTCTATATTTAATTTACCATCTTCAGTAAAAATCGTGCCTAAGTAGCTGAAATGTTTTACTTGTTCCACAGGTTCTCCATTCACAACACAGTTGACATTTTCAATGATTCTGCCTATTTTCATTTTCATTGTCTTTGTCTTTTTATTGCTGACCTTCATACCATATCTATTACAACAGCTATTCAATTTAGTCAGAGAATCTTGCAGACTTGTAGTGGATTTATTTAGAAGTATAACATCATCCGCATAAAGCAAAGAGCTGACATTAACATCTCTGATTTTGATATCAGGTTTAATACCACATTCCTTCATAATGTGATCCATATAGATAATGAATAACAGAGGGGATAATGTACATCCTTGTCTCACACCAGATTTAACATTAAACCATCTTCCTGTACTTCCTTCAATTCTAACTGCTGACTTACAACTCAAATAAAGACTAAGTATTGCTTGATATAATGCACCATTGACACCATATAACTGCAGCGTATTGAATAGCTTCTCTCTTGGCACCTTGTCATATGCCTTTTCCAAATCGACAAAACTTAAATGCAGATCTTTGTTATATTCCCATGCTTTCTCGACTATTTGTCGTAAAGTGAAGATCTGATCCTGACAGCCTCTATTTGACCTGAATCCAGCTTGTTCTTCACGAAGCTTTTCTTCCACAATTCTTCTCAACCGTTTCATAAGTATACTTGCATAGATCTTGCCAGGAACACTCAGTAAGGAAATAATTCTGTAATTCTCACATTCAGTTTTATTTCCCTTTTTATATATGGGTGCTATGAGAGCTCTACTCCAATCATCGGGAATTCGTCCGTCTGTCCAGGCTTTCTGAACTATGCAGTGCAGCCACTGTAAGACTCTTATACCACCATACTTCAGCATTTCTGGTCGAATATCATCTACTCCTGCTGCCTTTCCACATTTCAAGCCTTTGATGGCTTTTTCTGCTTCAAGTATGGATATGTATTCCTGACTGCATGCCTGGTCAGTGTTTTTTATCACTGTGCTGTCATCACTGCTTGTTTCATTTAGCAGTTTTTCAAAGTAATTACTCCATACTTCAAGGATATCTTTTTCTCCTGTTTTCATGTCACCTTTATCATCTCTAATTCCTTTTACAGCACTCTTTCCTCCATTCCTAAGCTTCTTCAACAACCTCCAGAATATTTTGCCACCTTCTTGATATTTATTTTCTATATTCTTGCCAAAGTCCTCCCATGACTTTTGTTTAGCTAGTTTTACACGCTGTTTAGCTTTCTTACATTTGTCTCTGTATTCTGTAAGAGTAAAAGCTGACTTATTTGCCAGGAACTTTTGATATGCTTTCTTCTTTTCCTTCACTGCTTCTTTAACTTCCTGTGTCCACCAGGGAGTTCTGATTTTTTTATCCTTGCAGACAACCTCACCACATGCCTCTCTGGCAGAATCAATCAATGTTTTCTTCAGAGTTTGCCACTGAATCTCCAAGGTTTGATTCCTGTTCTCAAACTCTTTCATTTTTTCTTCAATAATCTTTGTGTATTTTAGCCTACAGTTCACATCTGAGAGCTGCTCAACTTTTATTCGCTTTAAAACTTTCTTACATGTTATTCTTTTCAATATGAAATTCAATTTTATCCTGCTCAAGACTAAATAGTGATCACTTCCAATTTCAAATCCTCTGTACACTCTGGTGTCCTTCACCAGGGGCAGAACATCACTATCAACAATAACATAGTCAATGAGACTTTTCTTATTCCTAGCCTCTTCTCTCCATGTGAATTTGTGCACATTTTTATGTTGGAACATGGTGTTAGTAATAACCAGTCCATGTCCTGAGCAGAAATCCAACAGGTATTTGCCATTATTATTAGCTTTGCTCTTTTCTCCAAATTTTCCCAAAATATTTTTGTATGTCTCACAATCATTTTCTACTCTGCTATTTAGATCCCCAACAAGGACCAACTTTTCCTTTTTCATTGTGTCAGTTGCTTTTTCTAAAGCCTCAAAAAATTCCTCAACTTCTACCTTAGTAGAACCTTCTGTGGGACCATAGGCACAAATAAGTCTCATTGTCCAGTTCCCCATTCTCATATTTGCCCACATTACTCTACTTGAGACTGACTGCCATTCAAGAAGATTAGCCTCGTATTTTGTGTTGAATACTATGGCTACTCCTTCTTTTCCTTGATTGTCATTGCCTGAATATAACATTTTGTATTTATTGCTCAGAAAGATCTCACCAGTTTTGGTCTTTTTTGTTTCAGTCACCCCTATTATGTCGATCTGGTACTTATCTAATTCCTCAGCTAGTTCCATTTCTTTGCCATTCAGGCTTTTTACGTTGATAGTACCGATCTTTAACTCTGGTGATGTTGAGTTGGGGTTTGTTTTCAGATTTGTTCCAGTAGCTGACTTTTCGCTGTTCGCCCTGGTTCCCTGGTAAAAACAACGGGAGCCTTGTTTAACAGGGCGACACCCCAGCTGGCATGAAATTTTGTCATGTTGTACCATCATTTTTTATTTTGGTTTAACCAATAAGAATACAATTTGGTCGGCTAAATCCCAAATTGCCAGCCCATCCTCGTTCGTTCAGTATCAAAGTAGATACCCAACAGGGTGCACCACAAGAAGGTGAGGATTGGACATTAGGTCAGAAGCCCTGGTTGGTTCTCCGCATTCCTTTAAAGGCTATGTGGAGGTCTCCTCTCAGTTATACAGCTTTGACCCTTAAGCACCCCTATATATTTTTATATTTATATTTTTATGTTTTTTTTATTTATATATATATATATATATATTTACAGTAAAACCCCGTTTTTATGTTCCCACAATTTACGTTTTTCTGCCATTTACGTCATTTTCCGTTGGTCCCGTCTTAAGGCCTATTCTTACGATATATTGTTTTCCCGCCATTAACAACTTGATGTGGATGTTATTTCCCGTGATTTGCATTTTTGTCTCAGGTGGCAATACTGATTTTCAAATTGATTCCTGCAGAAATCTGCATATTTCTGTTCCCAGATGGTGTTGCTTTCGGCTGTAGTTTCACTTCTGCCATCACGTTTACCTGCACGCTTGCAGCAGTAATGAGTGATGACATGGCTGTAATACACTGGTTTTCATAAATTTAGGAACAAAGAAAAAATCATAACTATAACTCAAACTGTGGTGAATTTTTATGCATTTGGTGAAAGCAGTATTGATATTAGATATAAAAGAAACTTCCACAAAAGTGATAAATGAATACTTTAATTCAGTAACAAATGGGTACATGTAGGCAATGGTCAAACAACAGGTCAAAATGAGATTGTGTAAGTCCCTCAGTATGAAATGTTGTCACAGAAACACAATGTTAACATTTCATACCATTTATAATGGTGTCCAGGAGCTCATTTGGTAACAACTATTACTCCCTCAAAGTATTGGGGAGGGGGATTGAGCATCCTTGACATGCTCAATAGGATTCAGGAAGTCTGGCCAGACAATCCGTACGATATTTTAAGGACGATACTCATCTTAAATTATTGGTCCACAAGTTTTGCTCCATCTCCCCTATTGCACTTGTATACAAACATAGAGGCCAGCTCCCAGTCTCTATAACTTGAAGCATGTCCGCTGGGAAGCACATAGAGATTAGTGCATCTACCCAGTGAGATGCCTCTCAAAACTATCACACTACCTCCACCATAAGTGACCCTTTCATGGATATTAAAGGAATGATAATGTGTCCATGGATTTTCCCAGACCATTCCCTCTCTATGCCACCAGCTTCATACACACTTCATTTGCTCCAATTCATGTAATAGTTTTCCATGTGATATTTTTTCAAATATCTTGACAAAATCCAGTAGTATCATGGTATAACCATTTCCCATATCTACTTCTGCTGTCACTCTATTATAAAATGTGAGTAAATTGCTAAGGCAGGATCAACTTTTTACAGAGCCATGCTACCCATTGTAGAGTAATTGTATTCCTATCCACCCATTCCTGTATTTTGCCTTTTCCAATACTTGAACCACCACTCCTGAGATACTAATTGATCTGCAATTTGCTGCGTCTGTCTTTGAGCCACTTTTATGGAATAGAATTATTTTCCCATCTATCCACTCCCTTGAAACTTTGCCAGAGCTGAGACATAGCTCCTCTGACAAAGTTGTTTAATCTGACAGTTCTCTTGTAGATTCTCATAGCACACTGGCTGACATGCCATCCAGCCCCATTGTTGTGTATTCATGTTGATATTTTTCAATATGCTGAACATCCCCATTTCATCTACTTCAATTTTTGCATCAGTCTGTCACATCATCAATTGCAAAATCATCCACTTGGGTGATCCACCCTTGCAAAGTGATCACTTAGTGACTCAACTTCTGCTTCTCACCTTCCTACTATTGACATTGATTGCAATTATCCTTCCATCATATTTCTTCTTACTCCCCACAAAGCAAAAATAAACCTCTTTGATTTACTTTGGCCTGCTTCACTAATTTTCTGATTTGTCCTTTCTCAACATACTAGTTTTTCCTCTTGTCTGCACTTTGTACTACTCATGAGTATGCTTGATCACCTTTTCCTAATATTCCCTCCACAATGTTTTCTTTTTTGCAGCTCATGCTTTATATCTCTACTCATCCATTAGCTCCCACTTGGTTTATTCTCTTGACTAGATATACAGTATACTTCTTTCAAAGAATCCCTGACCACTTCCCATGCACTACTGACATTTTTCTATGTAGCTTCTTTAGCATTGGCACTTCTGTAAGCTGCTTTCTAAGCCTGTCATAATTATGACTTTGTAATTCAACATAAATACTTTCTTGACAGAGAATTCCACATGTTCAGCAACCTCCTAGAACAAGATTGCAGTCACTTTCCCCAGTTGGAGGCAGAGTGTCTACTGTGGTTATGGATACATCTTCTGGTGCTATTACCATGTCGAGCACTCTCTCAAACCCCTTGATCCCCTTCATGACATGCTGTTTCAGGTAATTGTTCCTTAATAACTGTATAAATGTCATTTCCATTTTGCCATGTGCACTTTCCTCCCTCCAACTTATGTTCTAAATAGTTGAAGTCCATAATACTTGTTTGGCCTGCACTCCTTGTGTTGATCTGGCATCCACAGCTTCCTGTGGATCCTGGTCTATATTAGCAAAAACAATATATTTTGTGTGTGTCCTATTGACCTCTTCTTCTTTCACTCTGCCTTATCCCATGTTAAACGGGGTCGGTGCACCAATCTTTGACCTTCCTCTTCCAAGTTCTCCGGTCCAGGGTGTCCTTCGGACTCCATCCTTTCTCCCTAAGATCCTCTGTCACCTTATCCCTCCACCTGAGCTTGGGCCTGCCTCTTTTCCTCCTTCCCTCCAACTCCATATACTCCACTCGTTTACCAACTTACTCCTCACCCTTCCTCTCAACATGTCCAAACCACCTCAGCCTACTTTCTTGTATCATCTTGCCAATTGGTCCCACCTTAACCGTTTTCTGATGTAGTCATTCCTTATCCTGTCCTTCTTTGTCACACCACTCATCCATCTCAACATCCGCATCTCCGCTACCTCCATCTTCCTCTCCTGTGCCTTGGTTGTAGGCTATGTCTCCGCACCATGGAACATTGCTGGCCTCACCACCATCTTATAGAGCTTTCCTTTCACTCTCTTGTCGCACAGGACCCCGCTCATCTTCCTCCAGTTCATCCAACCGCATGTTATTCGGTGCTGTATTTCCTCATCCAGGTCACCATTCCTCTCGACAACTGACCCAAGGTACTTGAATTTCTTTCCTGAAATTAGCCTTTCACCCTGGAGTCGTATGACGATATCCTTGTCACTCCCCGTTGACATATATTCAGTCTTCACCCGGTTAATTCTCATGCCGCTCTCCTCCAATGCCTTTCTCCACTCTTCCAGGGTATTTTCAAGCTTTTCTCGGGATGATTCGCATAGAACAATGTCGTCGGCAAACAGCATGCTCCATGGTGCCACCTTCTTGACATCCTCCACTAGCACATCCATGACCAGGTCAAAGAGGTAGGGGCTCAGAGCTGACCCTTGGTGTAGCCCTACGACAATAAGGAACCCTTCTGTCATGCCGACACTAGACCTGACCTGAGTTTCTGTTCCCTCATACATCTCCTTCACCAACCTCACGTACTTCTCCGACACCCCCTTCTTCCTCATACACCTCCATACCTCCTGCCTGGCCACTCTGTCGTATGCCTTTTCCAGGTCTATAAACACCATGTGCAGATCCACTTGCATCTCTCTATATTTCTCCATCAATCGCCTTAGCGCAAATATCGCATCCGTTGTCCCTCTTCCTGGCATAAATCCAAACTGCTCCTCACCAATTTTCATTTCCTGCCATAACCTTGCTTCAATTACCCTTTCCCATATTTTTAATGTGTGTGACATCAGCTTGATTCCTCTATAGTTGCCACAGTCTTGAACATCTCCTCTTCCTTTGTAGATTGGGACGAGAATACTTTTCCTCCATTCCTCTTGTACCTTTTCCTGTTGGGCTATTTTACACATCAGATCCCATAACATATCCACGCCCTCACTGCCCAAACTTTTCCACACTTCCCCGGGTATCTGGTCTGCTCCCACAGCCTTTCCATTCTTCATTTTTCTCAGTACCCAAACCACTTCCTCTCTACTTACGTCTTGCACCGGTCTCTCATTTACCTCTCCATCCTCGCACCTCTCTCTTGGATTCTCCTCATTTAGTAGTTTTCGGAAATATTCTTTCCATCTTCCTCTGATTTTGTCCTCGTCTTGTAATACTACTTCTGAGGCATCCTTTATCTGCTTGACTGATGTTATGTCTTTCGAGGCCTTATCTCTGGCTTTCGCTATTCTCAACAACTGAGCTTCGCCACCGTTTCTCTCCAGTTCTTCATAAACCTCATCAACTGCCCTTGCCACAGCTCTCTTTGCATTTTTCTTTGCTAATCTATATGCCTCCTTGTCGGCTCTAGTTCCAGTCATGTCCCATTTTTAGAAGTCCTATTGACCTCTATCTTATGCTAAATAGCCTCAAATAGACCTAAATTCCTTTAACTTCTATTTTTGTTGATTGAAGTTCACCTGACATCAGAAGTATCTCTCCTCCTGTCCATCCCTTTATCTTTCCTGAAAATGCAATCCTCTTATATTATATCCCAGTAACTATCATTTCAACCAGTCTCACTAATAATTTTTGATGAAATTGAGTTGATGAATGCCAAGAATGCTTCTCCTTTCTTCCTGATACTTCTAGCATTAATGTACATGCATTGCAACATTGTCTTGAACCCACAGTTACCCTTTGCATAATATCATTACCTACCCATTCAGATTTGAAACCTGTGAAACTATTTGCCAAACTTATTTGTCACAACAGTGGCTGAACCCACACTTGACTGCATCCCCAATTCTACTTTTCTTGATTTTTGCTCGTCCAACCTCTCACTGAACAACACTCTCCCCAAACATCCACGTAGTACATGGACTGATATGCCATCCAGTTCCACTGCTGTGTTCACATGCATTTTTTTAATATGCTGGATGCCTCCTGATCATCAATCTCAATTTTGATATGTGTCTCTGCAAAATCTCCACCTGTATGATACACCTTTGCAAAATGATCACTCAACTAAGCAACCCTTTTGCTCAGTTACCTTGAGTCAAAAGAAATCCTACCATATCGTTTTCCTTTTACTTGCTACATAATGAAAAAGCCCTTGGGTTTACTTTGGCCTGTTTAGCTAATTCTCTCTCATAGTCTGATTTGGCCTTTTTTTACCATAATAGTCTCCTTCTTGCTGGCATTTTGTACTGCTCATGAGTATGCTGATCACTATTTTCTTTATATTCCCTCTGCAATGTTTGTTTTTTTACAGTTCTCACTTTATATCCTTACTCATCCACTTAATTCCAACTTCGTGTATGCAGTCTGGTACTGCTACTCTCAAGCAATCTCTGACCACTTGCCATGCACTACACTACTGACCTTGTAGCTTCTCAAGCCATGCCACTGTTCCAAGATGATTCCTGAGTCTTTCATAATTACCAGCCATATAGTTGAACAAAAACCCATTATTGACAGAGAATTCTACGTTTGGCAACGTCCCAGAACAAGACTGCATGGCTACTCTCCCCAATTGGAGGCAGAGTTATGGTTATATCTTCTGATGCTACTATCAGATCTAATGCTCTCAAACCTATTGTTCCTTCTATAACATGTTGTTTCATGAAATTATCCCTTATCAACTGTATAAATCCCACTTGCCATGCTCCCTTTCCTCCCTCCAATCGATGTCCCCATAATAATTGTTCAGCCTATGCTTATTATGCTAATCTGCTAATGCATGGCATCTACATCTTTCTATGGACCATCATTGGCTGAGAAAGTGTTAAGGATGTGATTTAGTTCAATGGTTAGGGCTTGGTCATTTGAACAGATTAGTTTAGCCCTGTTGAATAGTGTCAACTCCATATTGTGGGGGGGGGATTGTTGGTAAATGTATCTGTCTGTATGGGTGGGTTTTCTATAAACTGAGAAAACCAAGGTTCCATCAGGTTGGCAGGTGGCTAGTGTGTCTAGGAAGGGGAGGCTGTTGTTTTTCTCTTTTTCCAGGATGAACTTGATTCTGGGGTGTTGGTTGTTTAAGTGTGTTAAGAAGGAGAGGAGTGTATCCAAGCCATGTGGCCAAATAGCGAACACATCATCAACGTAGCGAAACCATATGGTAGGTTTTTGTGGGGAAGTTTAAGGCTTTCTCTTCAAAAGTCTCCATAAAGAAGTGGAGAAAGTGGTGAACCCATGGCTGTCCCCTCTATCTGTCTGTAGAATTTTTCCTGCCAAACGAAATAGCCTGAGTTCATTGTGAACTGAGATATCGGGAGGAAATTTAGCTTGGATTAGCTCTAAGGTTTCTTTGAGGAGGACAGCTGTAAATTGTCCTACCATGGCCAAACAGGCAGGACAGCAAATATCAGAATCTCAGAACACAAGAACTACATCCGATTTCACCAATAGCCACTCTGGGCTTGCAGACCATGCTTTGGAGACTCGCTACTGAATAAGGTGGAAGAAAGCCACAGTAATACACCACAGCGAGTTCAAATCTGAAAGACTGTTCATGGAATCAGCCTCAGCCCTTAGGAACATGCCAAACCTCAACAAATTTAGATGCATGAGACTCCCAAATTTGGGAAACATACATCATGAGAACTTCAGCCTGAAGGCCAAGAACACCTAATATAGCCCATTAGGGGGCACCATCGGGACTTTAGGAAAACGGTAGCTTCTTCACTTCGTTTCTCATTTGCTGTTGTGTTGTACTTGCGTGCACGTGTCTTTATCTTAAGTTCCCATGAAGATGGCAACGTCACGTTGCCATCTTCATGGGAACTTAAGATAAAGTATTATCCAAAATATTGATAAGTATATATTAAAGTTTGATTTAATTTATATTGCTAGCATACACTGTCAATTCCTTAAGTATTTAATAATCATGTTTAGATGTAGCCAATATATCTAGAGATGACATGGGAAATCTTCTTTGAAATGGTCTGATGGGAAACCTTTTCCCGTCAGGCTGTTCAAACACATATGGAAAACGCTTTTTTCATATTTCAGGACAAATATTAAGAACAAAAAAGGACTTTCCAAGGCTGGAGATAGGGAGAAACCCTATCTCCAGCCTCTGTATCAAAAATTTCAAAATGAACACTATTAAAAACTATCACATGAAACTAATAATTTAGTTATGTGACACTGATAATATTTTTGTTGTTTGGTCAGGAACAATGAATGAGTTAATTCATTTTAAAGATTATCTGAACAGCTTGCATCCAACCAACATAAAATTCACTCTTGAACTGTAAGAGCACATAAACTTACTGTTCCTTGATATCTAGTCAAAGTAAATGAAGAAAAAAGATAAACCTTTTTAGTATACAGAAAATTGCCGTAACTGGAAGATTTTTCTGTTTCATGCTGCTTCACGCCATTCATCCATTACAAAAGATAGGCATGAGTAAAACATTACAAGATAAATCATATATGTCCAGTATATCTATTAACAGGAATGAACTGCACTACCTGAGGCATACTCTCCATCTCAATGGTTATTAACCCAAGACGATTGACAAAATTCTTAATACACCTCCTTTACCTAAACAAGATTTTAAGAATGTAATTACACATTCCTTACATCAAGAATGTTATAGACAAGGTGGCAATGTTGCTCCGTGATAACAAAATTAAAATGGCTTTTTTTTTTTAACCATTATCTCCAGGTTCTTACATCCACCGAAACTTAACCAGGTGTTTATGTGATCCATTGCTCCTGTGGTATTTGCTGTGTAGGCCAGACTAGAAGATAGGGAGAGATCCCCATGTCTGTACACATAAAAAGTGTCAAAAACAGAAGACATCATAAATCATGTTTGACAACAAAGAAAAATAGACAAGGTGGCAATGTTGCTCCGTGATAACAAAATTAAAATGGCTTTTTTTTTTTAACCATTATCTCCAGGTTCTTACATCCACCGAAACTTAACCAGGTGTTTATGTGATCCATTGCTCCTGTGGTATTTGCTGTGTAGGCCAGACTAGAAGATAGGGAGAGATCCCCATGTCTGTACACATAAAAAGTGTCAAAAACAGAAGACATCATAAATCATGTTTGACAACAAAGAAAAATGCCTTATATTGATTATCGCTGTTTTACAAGAAAGTTCAAGGAAGCCTCTGAAATGTTAAGGATCCTACACATTAAAAATCAAACTACTGTGGACCCAGGATATGACACATGCCACACTACAGAATGTGACAACAACAACTATACAACCAACAGTTGTATGCTGGGACAACAACACATTGTCCCAGTGTGTATGCAATAATTAATTTAACCTTTTTAAATCATTACTTGTCTATATGTACCAATTGTGAAATTCTGATAATGTTTAATATGTGTAATTAATTGTTTCTAGTTTTCTTTTTGTGTATAACTTTTGCTAGCACTCACGATGATGTAAGTCTAATGCCTTAAGAAACTTGTAGGGTTATATTTATTTTATTAAATTTATTATTTATCTAAGAACATGTTCTCAATACCGTAAGCCTTCTTCAAAGCTGCTAAACCACAGAAACTTACATATTCATCTGGAAAAGTTATTTATTCAGGGTGTAAAAAAAAATTAAGCCAATTTTTTCCTTAATCTACTTTCTGTAATGAAAAGTACTGATAGCTATCACTAAAATTCACAAACGTTTTCCTGAAAAGTACTTTTCTCTTACAAAAAAATCTCCAAAAATCTTGATGATAACTACTATGAATAGGAAAACTTAAATTAGATTTACTATTCATAGTAAATCTAATTTGATTGTAGTCACTTCCCTGGTATGGTAGTATTGCTGTCCCTACTATCCATATGGATGAAAAGGAAATCATTCATTCATAGTAAGAGATACAGTGTCCACTCTTGGATAATCAAATCCCCAATTTTGAATACTCCTGTGTTCCTTTAATGCCTCCTAGAAAAATCACATAAAACTTGTCTTCTGTCTGTCTCCTTCAGGATTCAGATTTTTTCTCCCCTTCCTATGTGAAAGATTTTCAAAGAAAAATGTTCCAAGGAAAACATTTAAAAATTTACTTCAATAACTATTCTCTGAAAAACAGCCAGTCATTACTGCCCTAATGGAACATATGATAAACACTTCCCTTTCTATATGAATTCTATATACATATATCAAATTGTTTTAATTTCTTTCTGGCTGTCATTGTAGTTACCTTTGTAATGTAAACAGCTAAAAAAATAAACTTTCTTTCCTTATGAAAGACTACTACTGATGGAACTTACTACTAATTTGTTCCAAAATTCTTTCAGATCTCTCCATAACTGTTTCTCTCCTCAGCTTTTTACTATTGTATTCTTTTGATTTTTACAAGCTCCAGCACACCTAATTCCAGTTTCCACTTCAGTTATGAAGTGAGAGGAGCCACCATTATGCTCTACATACACCACTTTACTTGAAAGTGGCAAGATTTTACAATTTCAGTTAAGTAAGGCAGTCTTAACTATTTTAAACATATCCAAACATTAAATTGTCATTGTTATTCTGGATAGACTAACTTACAATAATGAATCTTCTACTACATTCACTTAATTAAAAAATTAAAGCTTTATGTAAACACCATATATGAATACTGCAGAATTATACAAATGAAAACAGTTAAGTTATTCTTTTCTCACAAGATATAATAAAATTAGTTCAATCCTTTATCCAAGTGTGAGCAAACAAAGTTTGCGCCTGAAAGTATCTTCAGGACTGGGGTAAGGTGGTACAATACCAGGGCAACTCGTTGCAAAGGTGGAGCAAGTTACCAGCACTCCTATCTCAGTATCTCCTATAATGCAAAACACATCTCCTTGCGGATATGTTTAATGTTATGCATTAAGGGAAGGGCCACTACCCAGACTAGTTTCGACCTTTATTGAGGTCTCTTCAGTGGGAGCCAGGCCCAAGTGGAGATACCAGGCAGAAGCATTAGCAGGTCATCTATACCTATAGGAGTTGCCAAATGGCGTGCCACCCTTTTTTAATAAATTACTCTGAAAAATAAACTTTCAACATCTTTCTCTAAATCCAGAGTAATTTATTAAAAAAGGGTGGCACATCATTTGGCAACACCTATAGGTATAGATGACCTGCTAATGCTTTTGCCTGGTATCTCCACTTGGGCCTGGCTCCCACTGAAGAGACCTCAATAAAGGTTGAAACTAGTCTGGGTAGTGGCCCTTCCCTTAATGCATAACATTAGACATATCCGCAAGGAGATGTGTTTTGCATTATAGGAGTGCTGGTAGCTTGCTCCACCTTTGCAACGAGTTGCCCTGGTATTGTACCACCTTACCCCAGTCCTGAAGATACTTTCAGGCGCAAACTTTGTTTGCTCACACTTGGATAAAGGATTAAACTAATTTTATTATACACTAACCAAGTGAAAAATAAACTTTCAACATCTCACAAGATACTTTGTATAGCAAAAAAAGAAACTGCTAAGAAAATTAACGTTTACACTCATTTAATTAAATAAAAACATGGGTATATTATTACTATTATTATTATTTCGGGCAACTCCAAAGGGTCGACAGACTCATCGAGGGAGGCTCTAGCATCATGTCAAGAACAACTATTCAACATTCACACAGTATCTATCATACCTTGCCTTGAACTCATTCACGGTCGTAGCACCCACAACAGACTCTGGAAGCTTATTTCACTCATTTACCACTCTCCAAGTAAAGAACCTAGCTCTAACACCCTTGCTAACCACATTCTTGCCCAGCTTCCATGTATGGCCCCTAGTCCTCCCACCACCAGTCCTAGTCTCAAAAATATCTTCTGGATTAATCTTATAGAAACCCTTCAGTAATTTGAATGTCTCAATCATATCACCCCTTTTCTGCCTATCAACCAATTTTTGCAACCACAAATCTTCAACCTGTTCTCATAAGGTTCATTCCACAGACCTGCTATCATCTTGGTCACTCGTCTCTGTATCCTCTCCACCTCCTCCCCATCAAGAAGAAACCCTGGCACCCATATCTAGGCACAGTAGTCTAGATGGGGTCTTATCAAGGCTTGATACAGAGGAACAATAACTTGTTTGTCTCTGCTTGTTAAAGTATTTTTCAGAAGCCAGGTGATTTGATGAGCTGATTTAGCCACTTTTGCTATGTGCCCCCTAAACTTCAACTCCCTGTATACCAACACTCCCAAATCCCTGACCTCATCAATCTCCTGGAGTACGGTTCCACCAATGTGATATACTGCTGCTAATCTTTTCACCCCAAAATGCATAATCTTACACTTTGCCACATTAAATTGACATCCATTTTCCTTAGCCCAGTCCTCCAAACTATCCAAATCATCTTGCAAAATTTTGACATCCTGTGCACTCACAATTGCTCTACCCAAATTTGCATCATCAGCAAACAAGTGAACACTTCCTCTCATATCCTTTCCTGTATCGTTAATGAAGAAATTGAAAAGTAGTGGTCCAAGAACAGAACCCTGCGGCACACTACTAGTCATAAGCAGTCTTTTGGACTCAACTCTTGAATAAACAACTCTCTGGTATCTCTCCATCAACCACCCTCCTGTCCATCTCACCAACCCTATTTCCATTCCCATCTGCTCCAGTTTACTGATTAGAGTTCCATGTGGTATCCTGTCAAAGGCCTTGGCAAGGTCCAGTAGAATCATGCAAACCCATTACTCTTATCCAGTTCAGCCATCACTGTGTTATAAAATGTGAGTATATAACAGTATATAAGTTACTGAGGCATGATCTACCCTTCACAAAACCATGTTGTCCCCCGTACAGTATCCCATTTTCATCTATCCAATCCTGTATTCTTCTCTTGACTAATTTCTCCAAGACCTTGACAATGATTCCTGATATGCTAATCAGTCGGTAATTTACAACAGCAGTCTTGGAACCTCCTTTATGCAGTGGAACTATTTTCCCCCTCTTTCTACCCCCTCGGGACTAACCCAGACCCGAGACTCAAATTAAACAAAATGGTCACGTGTACTGACAATTCTTTAGCTACTTCACGTACGACAAGAGCTGGTATACCATCCAATTCCACAGATGTATTAACATTGAGGTTTTGCAATAGACTACTCACTTTCACTTCATTCCCAACAATTCCCGTATAATCTATTGGTTCATTCATTTCTGCAATGTCACCACCTGGAAGATATATTCTTGCAAAGTGCTCGCTCAGTAATTCAACTATATCAACTGATTCGGTTACCTGCCTACCATCAGCATTCTTTAAAATCATTCTGCCATATACATTCTTTCTTTTACTTGCAAAATATCAAAAAAACTGTTTGGGATTCTCTTTAGCCTGCATGGCCAATGTTGTTTCATAATCCTTTTTTGCTTTTCTTTTCTTACCACACTCGTTACCCTTTTCGTGCGCTTTATACCATTCATGTGCCTGCCGGTCACCTTTCTCGTTAAATTCCCTCCATAGTTGTTTCTTTTTTTGCAGCTCAAGCTTAATGGTGTTATTCATCCATTTAACCCTTACTTGATTTATTATTCGGACTCTAGGTATACAGTTAGCCATTGCTTCATGCAAACACTTCTTAACCCACCTCCCGTGCACTATCAACTTCTAGCGCTTGCAGTTGTACATGCCATGGCACTGAATCAATCAAACTCCTAAGCTTGTCATACTTACCAGCCCGATAATTCCACATGTACCCTGTCTTAATTGTAAATTCAACACCTTTAGCCACCTCCCAAGTCAGGACCCTATGATCACTCTCACCAGTTGGTGGCAGCGTGGTCATATTCGTTACAGTATTCTCAGATGCAATTACTAGGTCAAGCACTCTCTGACCTCTAGTATTTTCCATTACATGCTGTCGCAGATAGTTATTCCTTAATAACTGCATAAAATCCAATTCCTTCCTCCCATGTGTCCTCTCCTCCTTCCACTCATTTCTTCTATTTGCTTATGCATACTATCTCCACCATCTATTCCATCACCTGGTCTATAGCAGCACCCAACTGTATATTTTGTTCTGCTAGTTTCAGTCTCACACCAAATAGCCTCAAATGTGCTCTTTTCTCTATCCTGCAGTTCCACTTCTATTCTCCTTGGCTGTAACTCATCAGCTATCATCAGTAACACCCCCCCCTCCATTTTATGCTCCCTGTCACTCCTGAACACATCATACCCCTGACATTCAATCCCACTAGCTGTGTCATCTTCTGACAGCCATGTTTGACTAATGCCAATATGTATACTGATGTTCTACAGGAGTGCAGCGTGTCTGTGTATTGGATTTGCAGGCAGCTGAAAAAGATCCATATGTAGAAGAAAGTATGAGAAAGAACAGAGCTTTGTGGAACACCAGCATTAGTTGTGAGATCTGAGGATAAAGATCCATCCACTATTTGCAGCTCAGAAGATAGAGTATCTAATGAGAACTTACTTAATAGACTTTGTACCGCACCCAACTAAATGCTTTAGAGATATCATGAACACAATTTAAAATTCCCCAAACTTTTCCTTGGCATTTGTTCAGTGGTGGATAATATAAGCAAGAAGATCAACAGTGGTGAAATCTGTACTGGTATTTTTTTTTATTAACTGAGAGGTTTCTAGCTGTAGAAGTTGTAATGGTTATTATTATTACACCCTCCATGGAGTCAGCAAACTCATCATTGGAGTTTCATTCAACTGACAGCATTTATCATATAGAATCTTAAAATCCTCAACACTCCTTGAATTAACAACACATTCTGGTAATGCATTCCATTCACTGACAATTCTCCATGTAAGAAAATCTGCTCCTCACAACACTTTTACACAACTTCCAGGAATGACCTCTGGTTCTTCCTCTCTAACCATCTATTCGTTTTATAATCCCCTCTAGATTAATCTGATAAAATCCTCTCACTAACTTAAATGTCTTTATCATATCACCTCTCTTCCTTCTATCCACCAAACTCTGTAATCCACATTTCTTCAACCTCTCTCCATTGCCAGCATTCCAAAGTCCCGATTGCTCATCTTTGGACCCTCTCCATTGTCTCCACATCACATTGAAAACCAGGTGACAGATCTGAGCACAATAGTCCAAGTGTGATCTGACCAGTGCCTTATACAGTGGTATAACCACTTCCTTATTCTTGCATGTTAGAGTACTTCTTATCATATAAGCACTACGATGTGCAGCCTTTGCAACACTAGCAATATGCCCTCTAAACTTCAGTTTACTGTCAACCATCACTCTCAATCTCTAATCTCATCTACTTCCTGTTGCATGACACCATCGATATAGTACACAGCGTTATATTTCTGCACTCCAAAATGCTACACCTTGCACTTATTGATATTAAAACTATAACCCTACTCTTTCTCCAAGTTAAAAAGTCTATTCAAATCTTCTTGAAGGGAATTAACATCAGCAAACAACTGAAGATCCCTAGTCAGTCCACATGATATATCGTTTACAAACAAGTTAAACAGCAAAAAACCCAGAACAGAACCCTGGGGCACACTACTGGATATTCTTCTCCTTTGTGACGCTGCTCCATCATTCACAACCTGCTGGTATCATTCAGAGCCGAACTCTGATTCATCTAATCAATATAGTGTCTATTCCCATCCTCTGCAGTTTGTACACCAACTTATGTGTATCTATATTATGTAATCTATCTATTAATGGTTTTTTTTATTCATTACTTTAGAAAGAATTGAAGTGAGTTAAAACAGATTGTAAATTGATAGCTAAAGCTTCATCATACTTGTTAAGAATAGATTGAATATGTGCTAATGTGGAGCATTAAACTTCACAACAATTGGAGAAATGATCTCAGGACCAGGTATGATATGATATTCACTTTGGACGAGATTCATCTGATCTGGTAAAAAATCAAAGGACGCATATGCAGAATGCTTACCAAGATCATCTATGCAAGAATTAGAAGAAATGCAGATGGCTAGGGATTTGGCATTTTCTTTATGTAATGATGCAATAAACCATCTGAGTGCAAATGAGTTGGAAGCAGGGTTGGACAAAAGTTCTGACCAATAACTTCGACCAGAGACCAGAAATCATAATGACTGTTTGGACATGATGGCAGTTTCCTGCTTTTAGCCATTTTAAAATCAGGATTTTGGATGTGTTGATAATTAGTTTACTATTTCAGGCTTTGGTATGAATAGAAAAAGAATTGAAGATTTCAATGAAAGCCAGTTGCAATATGATTGGTTCTTTTCTTGTATAGTTTTGGTATATTTCTTAGGGAACCAAGGATAAGGGACATGAATTTAAAATGGAATGAGGAATACCAATAAGAAATGCTTGAGTGATACATTGCAAATGTTTGGAAAAGAAGACTAAAAACAGTAATCCAACAAAAATAGTCATAGGAGTTGCAGAAATCATTTTACTTGCTATTCTTATGCCAGTCAAATTCCTGTAGTTTGTTAATTATAGGAATTAGTTATGTTTTCCCAGAATAATATTCCCATGGAATGTTTCTGGAATTTTGATTTTTGAGAACCTTATAGCATCCAACACAGTTAGGTAATCCTTTCTTTTAGGCTTGCACGGTGATCCGAATGCATTTTTGAAAATTATGAAGACAACTACCGTGTTTGAATAAAAACTTTAGTTGAATATAACTAAAATCTACAATTCGACGTTTCAACCTTTATGTCAAGGTCAGGCCAACAATTGTGGTAGCAGTTGGTCAGTATCTTTAAACGAACCAGTTTGATTGTAGTATAGCTTGTTTCTTGTATTTATTTGTACGCTCCAGAAGATGACCTTGACATAAAGGTCGAAACGTCGAATTGTAGACTTTTAGTTATATTAAACTAAAGTTTTTATTCAAACACGGTAGTTGTCTCCATAATTTTCAAAAATGCATACAGTTAGGTAAGTTGCTATTTCTAACAAATTGATCATTCGTTGTATACTGATAATAATGCCCATTGTTATTTTACATTATTTCAAAATAACGATGGGCATTGTTATTTTGAAAGTGATTGAGAGTTTATGAAAATACAAACCTTTGAAATGAGGTAAGACTTGTCTTAAAACTTTTGTCTTGGAGCTCATATATTTGTCTTTTATTAATGCTTTTGATTAAGGAGTCCACTAGGCCTGACAGCTTCTGAAATATTGAAGTTTCAAAAGTAAACATTGACATTTTTTGCCTTCTTAATATAAAATAAGAATGAATATTATCTTTTTTTTTTTTTTTTTCCAATCCCAGATCAAAGTCTTTTAGGCTCTTTTCTTCTTTAATTATTCTTTATTTATTTATATACATCCCATCCATTCTAATTTATAACCTAGCATACATATGTATCGTGGGTTAGCTGAGGATTATATAATCTGGAAACCCTGCAAACGCCATATGAAATGTTTTCATCTTGCTTATTTGAATAATCTTCGGGCTTCCAATAAGAAGGGTGGTAGTAGTCTTACACTGCACAATAATAATAATAATAAACTATTTACTACTTACAGCATTTCTTCTACAATAGCATTCAAGCCTATAGCTTATTCATTTAGCAATCAAAGTTGTCCACTCATCCAACCAGGCTAGCAAATTTTTATGCACAAAGAAATATTCATTTATGAACATTGCATGACTTTTAGTCATGAGCTAACACAATATTTTGGATTTCTACTTGGTCTTCTGTTATTAGTCATCACTAAAAAAAAAAAAAAAAAAAAAAAAAAAAAATGAATACATTATTATAAACACCAAACCTCTATGTAGCCAAAAGACTTATCACGAGCGGCAAACAATGTTACACAAAAAGCCTGTCAACTGTGCCTTTAAGCTCATTCAACATGGTAACAATCCTTTACCAACTTAAATGTCTCAATCATATCCCCTTTTTCTTCCTCCTATTCATAAGGCTTTGCAAACTACATTCCCTCAATCACTTGTATGCACATCCCAAAGGCTAGAGTCTTATCTGGACCTTTTCCAACATATCCTCATCGCTATGAAAACCAAAAGACCAAATCTGTGTACAATAATCCATACAAGGCCTTATACAATGGAACCAGAACCTCTTAATTTCTACAAGTTAAGGTCCTCCACATCATTGCTGTAATTTGATGTGGTGTCTTCACAACTACTGGAATGTTACCTCTGAACTTGAGATCCTTGTCCATCACCACTCCAAGTTCTCTTATTTCCTCAACTTCCTCCAAACTTCCCTGGCAGGTGTATACTTTGCATCCCTTTGTTGCCTACCAAATTTCAGAACTTTACACTTGGCAACATTAATACAAAATAAGAATTGATAGTTCCATTCTGTTTTATATATTCCATACTATTGCCCACTCATACAATCTATTCAAGCCCTTCTGTAAGGCCACAACATCTGCTTGATTCCTCATCATGCTCCCCAGTTTTGCATCATTTGCAAACAGCTGTATATCACCAGTTATAAACCTATCCCAATATCATTTATATACAAAGTAAATAACTGCTCCCAAAACTGACCCTTGCAGCCCACCACTAGTGACTTCCTCTTTTAAGATAGTGCCTCCTACCCCACACACAACTTGCTGATACCTATCTGATAGCTATTCACCTATCCAACTCACTAGTCCATCATCCAATCCCATCTGCTTCAATTTAGTAACCAACTTGTGGTGTGGCAATCTATCAAAAGTCTTTGCAAAAACAACGCATATCACATGCACCTCCCTTGTCAAATGCATTCATCACCTTGTTATAGTACATGGCGATTTATAAAACTTGACCGACCTCAATTTTAACAAATCCATGCTGACAAGCATAAAGAAAACCCTTCTAATCAACAATGTATAATTTTGCCTTATTGACATCTAGTTTACTTAACTCCTCATATACCTCTTGCTCGCTCACCATTAAGTCTTCTCTCCTTTCATTCTCTACACTTGCGTTCCCGATTTCACCCTAACGCTAAAACACGCTGATAAACTTGCTGAACATCTCCACTGTGTCTTCTGCAGTAGTTAACAATATCCAACTTTCATCCATCTTACTATAATCATTATTCTTTCTACTTGACAAATATTAAAAAAATTCATGAGGGTTTTTCTTTCCTGATTTGCTAATTTATGCTTGTATTGCATTTTTGCTTCCTTACCAACTAAGTATCTCTCTCTCTCTGGCCTACTCTTTATTTATACTCTTCATGAAACCGATTATTATCATTATTCATCTTTGCTGTCTCAAAGCACCTTCTTCCAGATTTCATGTCTAATCCCCTCATTCATCCATTTTACACCTACCTTATTCAGCCTTTTGACCTTAGTAATACATTCACACATTGATGCTATCTATTTCTTTGTCATTTCCCAAGCAGCATTTGTTTCCTTATCACTCAACTCCTCATTCCATATACTATAGCTCCAAAATGTCTCCTAAGCATGACACATTGAAGACACTGTAAGATGCACTATATGGATTTCATACGGCTATATGTCATATATGGGCTGAACAATACATAATTTGTCAAAAGATTTGGCTGGAGTGTACCGTCATTAGCGAAGCTATTGATGGGATTAGTGGTGATTGAGAGCAGGTCATTTTATCTATATGCGAAAAGGGGTAGGTGATAGAACAGAGTCATGAAGCATTCTACATCAAAACTCAAAGAGAAGATGCCATCCATCACATTATGCATTGAATGATAAGCAAAAAAAAAAGCTGGTTATCCAGTTACAGAGGGTGGCAGGTAGATCAAAGGTAGGCAATTTTGCTTAGCAAGCATTGAGGCCAAGCGTGATCAAAAGATGTCAGCAGTGGCAGCAAATTTTCTTTGAACCTTTCTGGCAAGGTGTCCAGTGGTAGGTGATGTAGGCTAAGTGGTCAGCTGGGTAGTTAGATTGGCAGACTCCATACTAATGGTCACTGATTAACTTGGAAGCCTCTAAGTACTGGAAAAGTTGACCATTGATAACTTTCTCTGTTATTTTGGAAATGATTAAGGTGATGGCAATTGGTCTGAACTCTGCCATTTATTCAACCTTCAGAACAATGGCCCTTCAATTAACTGACCTTTGCATGAAAGCAGACTTCTGGTACAGCACCATGAAGTTGTCTGATAGATTTTGCAAGGTACCAGAAGTGCACCGTGACTTCTAATAGAACAGGTGAGATTTCTGCTGTTGAGCCTTCTGAAGTCAGTTTTATATTTGTAGTGGTTGTTTTGCATTTATTGCATGTCAGCATAAGTTTAGTATGAAGTTTGGGCTCTTGTTGCTAGCTGCCTGTGAAGGGGATAACGGCCTTCTTGCCAGTTGAAGATAATTTCTATGATTTGCTCAGTATGTTTATTCAAACTTGTTAAATTACTAATTTAGCCATTTGTAATAACCTTCCAATGCACCTACATGCATTAAGTATGTTAATACATGCATACATATGTATGTATATATACAGCATTCCCTCTGAGTTGTGTGCATTCATTCCTGTCAAAATGGGATCACACACATGCCTAGTAACAACACACACTTTTTGCTTTCAGAATGTCTAATTTAATCATTTTTTGAACGTACTATAAAAACAAATTGCCATATTTTTCGCCTTATAAGAGACACCATTGTTATTGGGTGCATCGCATTTCTCATGTCGAATTTTTGAGAAAAAAATTCTTTGCGGTATAGGATGCACAAAGTTTTAACAATAATATTTTTTTTTACCTTTGGAGTCAACAGTCTTGTTCGAGGGCACATGAAAAGTCAGAGGCACTTAATCTATATTAGCCATCTGTGAAAGTTCAAAATTGTCTTGTTTTTTTTTAGCATTTATGATAAATTTGTGAAACTCAATAATTTTATTTTCAGATTTATCTGGAAATTTTTTTGTGATATTTTTGTTTTTGCATGCATGCATAAATCATTTCCATTCATAAATCTAAAACACCATAATGGGGGACCCTGTAAAATCTATGATATTTATTTCTGTTGCCAATAATTTTATTCATTGAATAATCTTTTTTGTAGATAGGCAGCAAACCAATCTTCTTTGATCCATTATCCAAGTTTTTAATTCATTTGCAATTTCTGGCCATTTTGCTGGTTTTTGGGGGAGATTGTGTTTTTTAGTTTGCTTCTATTAATTGCTACTCTTGTTTCCTCTGAGTTCTGTAGGCTGAAGCCCAAAGTACTCTGCTACTCTATTGCTATTCTTTTTTGTGATTCAATCACACTATACTTAAACACAATCATATAGCTATGTCTGTCCTTTGTGTAATCTATGGATTATAAAAAATGTAAATATAATAATGTATTGATTACTAGTTTAAATGTGTAACTGTTAATGACTATGCAACTATTCGAACTGATCACACATTACCAACGAGCAATGACACACCATACCTGCACATACATAAAAAACACATCGATGTGTAAGACACACTGTTAGATGCATTCAGCTTATAGGGGTGCATCTTATAAGGTGAAAAATATGCTGTATGATGAATCATATTTATCATTTATTTTATTTATTAATTTCTCTAATATCTTCACTCCAATATTATTCTAATCCCTTCCAACTTAACAAACTCTAATTAGTTTTAGCCTGCTGTGTGTGGGCAAATGACAATGTCAGCAAGTGCTGATGCATATTTGTGTAAAGTGTCTCCTGCCTAGAGCATACGGTCACTTCAACTCATGCAAATGATGATACGAGGGTGGTTCTATAAGGTTCTGACCTAACTTTTAGAGGTGATAAAAAGAAAGCAAATGTGTCACTTTTCAAACATAATCTCCCTTTACTTCAACATGCTTTTCACATCACAACCTGTTCTTGCAGTTCTGAGAACAGGTAGTAGTCACTACCTGTTCAGATTGTAGGATGGGTGTTTCAATCTCCTGGAAGCCACAGTCCTTCGCAAAAATAGCTGTATGGACTGAAGCATTGTCATGAAGTAGGCGAACACCATGACTCAGCATTCCTCATCTCTTCTCCTTTATGGTGTCACACGGTTTGTGCAGGAGTGAAGCATAACATTCTGCAGTCACGGTGGTATTTCTTTCCTTGAAGTCAGTCAAGAGAATTTCCCACTAATCCCAAAAGTTTGTTGACATGATCATTTTGGTTGACTGAGTGACCTAGGCTTTTCTTGGTGGTGGTGCTTTGCTTGGTTTGCACCACTCCATGGATTTCCTTTTGAAAAGAGGATCATAATAAACAACCATGGTATCATCCCTAGTGACAATGGATTCTAGCACTTCTCTCTGATTCCCTTGGCAATAATCTCTAAAAACTTGCAGTGGCAGGTCACAAGATGCTCCTTCTCAATTGAAGAGAGAAGTTGGGACACCCACTTTGCTCTGACCTTCGTCATTCAAATCTTCTCGTGAATGATGCAAAATGCGGTTGTTGTAGAAAGCCCCAACCTTGTTTTGATTTCTCTGAGCTTCAGCCATCTGTCATTGAGCAGTTCCTCCTCAACAAGAGAGACATTTTCCTCAGTCATCACTTCCACAGGCCAACCATAACAAGGATCATCTTCGATGTGCTCTCCCTAGGCGAAACTGTTTAGTCCATTGCTTCAAAATGGAATATGAAGGAGAAGCTTCCCATAAATGGCATCCAATTACTTTTTGATAGCATTGGAGAAAGACCTTCTTTGGTGAAAAACTTAATCACAGCACGGTATTCAATTTTTAACATTACACCACTTAGCATGCCACATGTAAGCAAGCAAGTGCCTCCAACCAAATGATGCAGGTAGAGAGTTGAAACTGGTACATTAAGCTCCCCATAGATGGTGGTATCTGTCACACACAGTGTTTTAAAATTTGTGTGACCTTTGTGTCAGGCTGGAACCTGTTGGAACCTTCCTCATACATTTTTGTAGCTATGCAGATTATTATGTTTATTATTATTAAGAGAGACCTCCAGGAAATCGGGGACTCATCGAGCAGACCACATACTACACGCACCAGCTATCATACTTATGCTTGAATTCATTCACACTCCTTGCACTCACATCCATTCTAATCATGCACCACCCTATGAGAAAAAAATCAAGCCCTCACCCCTTCTTAGTGACATTCATTCTCAGCTTCCAAGGATGCCCTCTTGTCCTTTCCCCACTCTCCATAAATTGAAAAATTCCATCAATTAAAATCCTGTATGACCCTTTAAGAAGTTTGTAGGTCTCAATCCTCTTTCTCCTGTTTGCTAGTGTCTGCACTCTACAAATTCTCAATCTGTCTTCATAATCAGTATTCCTCAATCCTGGTATCACTCTCCTTTGCACTCTTTCTAATATATCAGAAACACAATGGAAACCAGGAGACCAGACCTGCACACAATAGTCCAAGTATGGTCTTATCAGGGCATTGTAAAGAGGCAAAATGACATTCTTATCTTTACATGTGAACATTTGTTTTATCATTGCAATTATCTTTTGAGTTGTATTTGCAATCTTTGCCACATGACCCCTTAACTTCAACTTCCTATCTACTAACACTACAAGATCCCTAGCCTCATCAGTTTCTTCTAGCATAATCCCAACAATATAATCTATTTGATATCTAATCACGCCGAAGTGAATAACTTTACATTTACAGGCATCCATTTTCCTGTCCACAGTTCCAGCCTATTCAAATCATTCTGCAAGTACTGCATATCAGCAGCATTCCTGATTACCTCTACTTTTTTTTTCATCATCAGCAAATAACTGTATGTCGCTTGTCAAATCCTTCCCAATATTAATGCACAGATTGAATAACAGTGGAGCTAGCACTGACCCTTGTGGTACATCAGTTTTTTATTTATTTATTTTTTTTTAATTAATCTTTGTACTGGTTATGGGCAGTACTACCCTTACATCATGTCCATACTTGATATAGGCCTAAGCCTTTATAAGTGTTTACCCTATGCCTGTTCTAGTTATCATTGTAGTCATTCTCTGGTGGAAACGCCATGCCACCAGTGTAGGGCCCTCAAGGAAAGAACTTTTATATCCTTCTGTGTAAGCCCAAGCTGTTTTAAGTCCTTATAACTGCACTCCATATGCCATGTAAAGAGATGGTGGCACTGGTAAACCTCGGAGTTGCCCAATGCTCCTCCAGTATCTTACTAACTAGATCTTGGTTATTTTTATAGTAGTTCATTTTATTATTATGGCTATAGGCTAGTGGACACCCTGTTCCCACCACCTGGACATCAACTACCCAAATGTCACCATCTCTTTTAATCACTAAGTCTGGCTTACGCAAACCTACGGAGGTCCTCTAATGTGGTTCCACCGCGGTCTCCCAACCTTTGTTCTTAAAGCAGTTGTTCAGAATGGAGACCACAGCGTCATGCTTCCACATGTGGACCCCATGGGTGCAGAAGCAATACTGGGCTATATGAGACAATGTCTCACTGTAGTGGCAGCCAGCCCTACAGTGTGAGTTGTCACTACCCCATCGAGTTATGCGGGCTCAAGTAGGCAGGGCATTGATCCTCATCCTGATAAGGTCAATATACTCGGACCTAGGGAGGAGTCTGGCGCCATCTCTTACCCAATCATGCTGGGGAGGCACCAGATATGACTCTTTTAAAGGAGCACCATCTACAGAACAGTGCAACAGAGATGCCCATCTCTTGTGTTCTGCTGGTGCTGACTCAATTAAGGTACCCTGATAATGGGACCAGCCTTTAGTCCACCTAAAGTTTTCTTGTATTAATTGCCTATAGAAAGCCTCTCTGCAGATAGGCGAAGAAGATAGTTCTAACTTCGCGATTCTTGACAGCTAATGGAACCCCGAGCCCACCATCATGTGGAAATATGCAGTAGGGATGTCAGACAGCAGTCGGAGCCATGATTTCATTGCTGAACGGATAGCCCTGTGTCCATTTGGGACAGTACCAAGATATATGTCCTACCAAGCACCAACTTGTGGTAAAAGCGAGGTAGGAGATAGCGGGAAAGGAGAAACAGTCTTTGCTGGGGCTTAAGACGAGCTTTCCTCAAAGAAGCGATCCCAGCTTCTAGGATAGAAGGGACAGAAGACCTTCCCTTTGGGATGAACATGATACTGAGGTATCTCCACTCTTCCAGGATGGTCAAAGCATGCAACGGCCTCCCGTGCAGGAAAAACTCTATAGTCTCGACCTTAAGCTTCTTGTCACGACCAGAGAGGACGAGCTAAAGAGCAGGACTTCTCTACATTAATAGAAAGGCCTCGAATAGAGAAGAAGTCAACTGCCTGGTAAAGGAGTTCCTGGAAGCCTATCTTAGTAGAACATCTGCAAAGGCCATAGCATTAAAGGAAGAAGCGCCTAGAGAGTAGCCTATATGGCTAGGAAGAGAGTGAAGAAACTCATCTATGACGCAGTTAAAGAAAGGGGGAGATAGTGGATCACCGGCAAACACCCCGCACTGCAGGAATAGAAGTTGCACGGGACCCTGTAGTGATAGGGATGGAGCTACCCAAGTATAGCTCCATAACATAGGAAAGAAAGGGTTCTGGACATCCAGCATTAGACAGCACTCGAAGGAGAGCAGGAAGGGAGATGCTATCAAAGGCCTTTTGGAGATCCAGCAATGCCATATGTAGAGGCTTAAGGTGGCGTCGGGAATCAGAGAGAAGAGAAGAAAGAAGATATATATTCTCGGCACAGCCATCCACTTTGCTGAAGTCGCTAAGATTTTATGATAGAGTCCTTAAACCTTGCAGACGCAGATCCCCCTTATACCACTTTTTGATATCTGTCAGTCAGCCATCCTCTTATCCACACTAATATTCTATAACTAAACCCATATTCTCCAATTTACACAACAGTCTACTATGTTGTATTCTTTCAAAAGCCAAAGGTATCATGGTGTGTATCCATTGCCCTTGTCTTGTTCAATGGTAACATTGTTAAGGAATGTGAGTAAGTTGCTAAAACATGACCTTCCCTTAGTAAACCCTTGTACATCATTGCAAAGTAGAGATGTGAGCCCTAACAAATTTTTCCAAATCTTCACCACCACTCCTGTAATACTAATTGGTCAATAGTTGGATACATCGATCTTTGCACCACCTTTATGCAATGGAATTACCATGCATTCTTTCCATTCCTATGGAATTTTCCCTGTTCTGAGACTTATATTAAACAACCTGGTCAAAGGAATAGCCAGTTCAGCTAACACTCTTAGCACACATGCTGATATCGCATCAGTCTCTATTGCTGAATTCTTATCAGTTTGTGCAACAGCTCTAATACCGTGGCTTCATACACCTGAATTTCTTCATCCACTGAAGAAGTAGCAGTGAGCTCAATGTCTCGTACACTAGGTTGATAGCATTTCACAGAATGGGCATTCATTAGTTGAACAACCTCTTCTGCATCTGTAATCCTCATCCCATCTGCATTTAGAAGAGTTATTCTTTCATATTCATTGTAGCATATCGATAGAATTCTTGTGGATTGTCTTTAGCATGCAGGTCCAGATTCTTTTCATACTCAGACTTTGCTTTCTGTACAACAGTTGTGACTATTCTAGCCTGCTGCTTAAAATTTTCATAATGGACATCATCCTTTTCTTATGAATTTCTTCCTTAATAAGATTTCATGTCCATTTCACTCCTACACTATTTATTCTCTGAACTCTCAGGACACATTCTGATATTGCATTATTTAAGTATTGTTTAAATGCTTCCTATGCACTGTCAATATTCTTCCCATCAAATTTCCCATCCCATCCATATTTAAGTGAATTAAAAGGCATACAATTTCTTATTCTAGAACTTGACATAATTTCATTATAAACTGCATGTATGCAGTATTTAAGTAGCTGAAGGAATAAGCATTTATTCCTTCAGCTTTAATTTATGTTGCTCTTACAGAAGTATGGGAGTGCATTCAACACACAAGATCTTTTAACAAAAATGTCACCAATTATAGGCTTGAGTCGGAAACTGGAAACTTGCATACAAAATGTTTTTCATGCATGCATGAGCAAGCAAAAATTAGAGGAAATATTGAATAAATAAATGTGTGTGTTATATACACTTAGGTACTTGTGTGTGGTGTCAGCAGTGTATGCAAGTAGAGATAGTACATGGATCTGTCCTCTTCTCATGAAGGAAGATTTATTTTCCGTGATGATTTCTCTCTCATTTTGGAATATACAGGTAACCCTCATATAACACGCAGATGTTAGGTTCCATAGAAATGCCGCGTTATATAAATCGCTTTTTGCGAGACTTAGATAACATAGAATAAGTAGGGTTAGGCTCCGAAATCGTGTTTTTTTTTTTTTTTTTTTTTTAATATTTAAATATATATATAAACAACAATGACATATCCAACCAACATATTTTTTATTTAATTCATGTAAGTTAAGAAAACATAAACTATGAGACAAATACATAGTATAAAACTATATTATAAAAATTACAAATTGTACATAAACTTCATTGCACACAATGCATAAATGTTTTAGACACAATAAAATAAAGCACATATTTTAATCGTCATTACTGTCTTCAGAAATAACATTTTGTAGATGTTCTTTATTTAAGAGTGGCCGGGAGTCGTCTACACTTGAAATCTCTTGGGTATCATTTGTATAATTCTCATTACATACGTCAGCTGGTTTAGTTATCAAGAAGTGAGTAAGACCTTGCTTACCACTGTGCTGCAATTTTTTATTAAGTTCATAATATGGCGCTAAACAAATATCCAATTGTCTCGTGAATTTTCTCGAGTGCTCCATTGAGGGATCATTATCCATAAAATAACTTCCTAACCTTCTTGCCAAGTCCAATCTTTCTGCTAATTTCTTTAAACCGAATTCTTTAACAGATTCATCACAATTAGAATCTTCCAGAACTTTCCCTGCCATTTGGTTCCCCCACCCCCCCCCCCCCCCACCCCCCCCCCCCCCCACCCCCCCCCCCCCCCACCCCCCCCCCCCCCCACCCCCCCCCCCCCCCACCCCCCCCCCCCCCCACCCCCCCCCCCCCCCACCCCCCCCCCCCCCCACCCCCCCCCCCCCCCACCCCCCCCCCCCCCCACCCCCCCCCCCCCCCACCCCCCCCCCCCCCCACCCCCCCCCCCCCCCACCCCCCCCCCCCCCCACCCCCCCCCCCCCCCACCCCCCCCCCCCCCCACCCCCCCCCCCCCCCACCCCCCCCCCCCCCCACCCCCCCCCCCCCCCACCCCCCCCCCCCCCCACCCCCCCCCCCCCCCACCCCCCCCCCCCCCCACCCCCCCCCCCCCCCACCCCCCCCCCCCCCCACCCCCCCCCCCCCCCACCCCCCCCCCCCCCCACCCCCCCCCCCCCCCACCCCCCCCCCCCCCCACCCCCCCCCCCCCCCACCCCCCCCCCCCCCCACCCCCCCCCCCCCCATAAGCTATTATATACTATAAATATGGAACTTTTATAATGTTGGACATATTAAAGTTTAAAACTGCACTAAGAATCATGGGAGACCCTGTATTTTAATAAAAAGATTATTAAAATGTAAGCAATGATTCGAATTCACTTGATGCATTCGAATTTTCTTATATCTACATTAGCCATTAAGAACGCATTATTATTACTACCTGGGCATATCCATGGAGTCCATACATTTATCATAACTCCGCATAACTCCACACTAATTAAAATTCTTCATAAAATGCCGAAAATCATATATCTCCATAAACTTATTCACATGACTGAAATCAGCACAAAAGATCAATTTATTATCGCTATTATTTAATATCAGTTAAAGGTAAATTTGACTATGCCCATCTCAATACATATAAAGTAACTAAAACCTACGAATTCAATTCTACAAATTTCCTCCTTAATTAGCGAACGCTACTTTCCTGATTTCATCCAATAAAAAAAATTAGCATTTTAATTCTAAATAAATTATTCACCAATTGCGGTATACCACATGGCAATGGCATCATTGATATAGCTTTGTATACAAAGATAGATAATATATCGTCTGCATATTCACGTGATCTTTGGAATTATTAAATTTGCATGAACGATGAACAAGATAGAATCCAATATCACATATAATTGACATTTAATCAACCTGAAATACTAATTATGAATATTTTGTAACATATAATGATCCATAATTATAAATATTTAAGAAAATAATGTTAAGATACGCAAAATACAGAACTAGCATGGGTTTAATATTACTTAGTAATTTTAATGTCAAGATGGGCGATTCTCCTTTAATTTGCTAATACAAAGGCAAATATTATGACCGCCGTCCTAATTGCTTAATTGCTTGTGCCTAAACACTAGTATCCATTTTATTAATATGCATTTCCTCAATTTCTTCCTCCTATTTATAATTAACTCCTCAAATTATTCTCTCTTAGATAGGACTAAAACGGCCTTACCTACTCCCTATGTGGGAACAAAAAGGGTTAGCATTAGAAAGACTGGTGAGAATCAAGATCCAGAATTGGGTTGACAACAATGGTATTATTTTTGATAGACAACATGAATTTGCTAAAGGAGGGTCATGTTTTAGTAATCTACTTGCTTATTACAATAAGATGATGGCTTCATTGGACAAAGGAGATGGATACACTTTTAGTATACATAGATTTTTGTAAAGATTTAAAGGCTTTTGATAGATTATCACATAAGTTGATAGTCAAACTAGAATGGATGGGATTGGATATTAGACTAGTTGGACTGCAGATTGGTTAATTGATAGATGTCAGCAAGTTGCATATGAGGGAGCAATATTCAGGAAGAGGAAAGTTACTAGTGGTCTGCCTCAGGGGTCTATTTTAGGGCCAATTGCTACTTAACACATATGCTAATGATGTTGGGGAAGACTGGAATGGGGGATATTCAGTTGTTGCAGTTGGGAAGAACTATGAGGAGCAGAGCAGATGTGGCCTTACAAGATTACTTGAATAGACTGAGTGAATGGGCACTATAGAACCCCTATAATTACTTATGTCTTTATCATGTATTCTTTTTTCTGCCTATCAATTAAACTTTGCAACTCGCACATCTTCAATCTATCCTCATGGGAAGCATTGCATTCCATTCCACAGACCTGTCACCAGCTTGTCACTTGTCTCTGGACCCTCTCTGCTACCTCCTGATCCTCAAGAAGCCCAGATAACTCTATGCAAAGTACCTCAAAATGTAGCCAGATCATTGCCTTATAAAGAGGGATAATAACCTATATTTTACTTGTTACTGTTTTTCAACATCATAAGCTATTTTGCTAATTTTTGCAATATGTCCTCTGATGTTCAACTCTGTCCACCATTACCTCTAAATCCCTGGTCTCTTGAATTTCTTGCAGTGATAATCTTTTCATCCTGAAGTACATAATCTTATATTTTGCAACATTAAATTGACAACTGTTATTTTCCGTCCATATTGCCAGTTTATTTAAACATGTGGCAGGAGGTCTCCATTTCTCCCCAATTTTGCATCATCAGCCATCAACCGAATATCCTTCTTCTCTTAAACCCTTAATCTTAAATCATTAATATAGAAATTAAAGAGCAGTGGTGTAATACAGAGCCTTGAGGCTTTCCATTAGTCTTATTCTCCTAGACTGCACTCCACTATATACTACTCTGGTATCTTTCTGTCAGTGACAGAAAATGGAAGGGGGGGGGGCTTCCATTTTTAACCATGCCACCAACTTCATATCCATTCCAATTTACTTCATCTCATGTAATAGTTTTCCATGTGATATTCTTTCAAATGCCTTTGCAAAGACAGTAGTATCATAGTACCATTTTACTATCTAATTCTGCTGTCATTCTATTATATATAAGTAAACTATAATGGCAAGGTCTACATTTTGCAAATCCATGGTTCCCACTGTAGAGTGTCATATTCCAGTCCACCCATTACTAGATTTTTACCTGTAAGTAACTTTTCTAATACCTTAACCAGTGTTAACTTTTTTTTTTTCCCCACTGTATTCCCGCTTGCATCAGTTTTACTTTTTTGGAGCCACTATATCTACAACAATTTCAAATAAAATCCAAAACAGAAAATCCAAAGCATGGGATAAGAAGTATGTTCTTGAAGTTTTGATTTTGTAATTAAAATTATTGGAGGGGGATTATAATTTATAATGGCTGAAGAGATGAGTAGGTTGTATCTCAAAAGTCTAAAGCTTGAAGTTCAGCTGAATAAGTAGAAACAATGGAAAATTCTTGATTAAAAAGCAAATACCACCTTCTATTCCCCCAGTCCAAAGTTCACCCATCAATATATAGCAATATACTGATCATTGCAACAGTGCAAATAATTACACAACATTGCTGTGCAAGTGTAAATAGTGCACTTAGCAACAGCTGTTGTATTATAACAAAATAAATTTGCTGATCATCGGAGGTGTCATCATGCTGTTGATAATAATAATTATCAACTGTAATGATAATAACTGTGTTTCCTAGGAGGGACCTCCCTGGATGAGTCTTGAGAGACTTTGTGTTTCTTAGGAAGGACCTCCCATGATGAGTCTTTTGACTCCATGGAGGCCTGAATAATAATAATAATAATAAGATAACTTCTGAGAGCACCTGCATTGAAAGGTTAAGAAATGAAAAATGTACAAAACAATTGGTGATCTGATTAGATTGGAGTGTATCAGAAACTGAGAATCCTCTAGAGCTCAAACATTGAAATTTTTCTGTCCAAGTTAGGTATCCAATAAGAAAGGTGGGTGACCAAATGTTTCTTGTGTCTCACACTGGAAGCATCCATGATGGGTAATGAAATTCATCTTCCACTTAAAGACAATCATGCTACAGTGGGATTCTAACCCAATGCCTTCTGACTGGAGAGAAAAATGTTATCCACTCAGCTAACCATGAAAGCATGATTTTCTTTAAGTATCATTATTGCTTCAAGGTGTCTGTGCAGTTAGCCTAGTGGCTTTGCGCTTTGCAACCATATGCCCAGGGAAGGAGTATCCTAGTTCAATTTCCCATCGGCGATGAGAGGAGCTTAAGGATCTTCCTCAGCCATAGCCAAGTTAGCTGGTCTTGGGCGTGGACAACAGGGTTTTTCTCTCCAGTTTATCTGGAGTTTTAACAGGCAAACCGGCCATATGAACACACAGATACAGTCAGGATTACCTAAGATGATTCCTCCAGCCCTTGGTCTGAATTGTCAACTATGCCAGTCTCAAGCCCAGATAAAAATGTGTGTGTGTGTGGGGGGGGGGGGGTTTGAGGTGATACAGCACCTCTCTGTAATAGGGGTTCACGCCCATTGAATCACCATATGAAATAAATAAATAATTGCTTTAAGATTATGTTTTCTCATATAGTGAAACCTGTGGAGTATCCATATAGAATAAGACACATGCCACAGTAAATAACTTCCTTATTATGTAAATATTTCATCTTATATATCATAAGACATCATCAGTACAATTATCGAACAACAATAGGAATTGAATTAAAAATAATAGTGTGCATGCTTAGATTGTAATCCTTCTACTTATACAGTCATGTGTTAAGGGTACGCTCGAATGTAGTCATGTGTTCGTGAAAAAATATCAACTTATTGCTACTTATAAACCCATCGATCAAATTCAGTTTTCTGCCTTCTCCAAAAGACAAACTCTCACTGATGAAGATGCTACCTTGTATATATGAGTTACACGAATAGTACCATATTCGTGTAACTCATCTTACTATGGACAACCAGGAAGATCTATAAATAAACATATCTTTGAACATCAAGACCACTTCCATCTCATCAAACTTCACAAATCTGGCCTAGCACAACATGGTATTGGAAATGCTAACCACAGGATCAAATGGCAAAATGCTAAGCTGCTACATAGATCCATATGTAAACATAAATGTTGATATAAATAAAGTGCTGAAGCCCCACTTCATAGACTTAATCTTATCGGAAAACCCGTCTCACTATTTCAGAAGTTTAGGAAATTGTATTAAATAAATTTATCTGTTATATTTGAATTTAATTTAATTAGTTTTAGTTTCAGTGCATTAGGTTTTATCCATGAACACACAACTGTATATGTCAAGGGATCCTAATTTAAGCATGCACACTACTGTTTTTTTAATTCAATTCCTATTATTGTTCGATAATTGTACTGATGATGTCCTATGATACATAAAATGAAACATTTACATAATAATAAAAAAAGTTATTTACTGTGGCATACATGTTATTCTATAACTAAGGTTATGTTGATGCTTAATTCATGTATTTCTAATGGTCTATGTGACAGTATGCATTTAGTACTATAAGTCATCACATCTACATCTGTGAATGGAATTATGAAATGATCCCAAATAAATCAAGGGGTTAAGAACCTGATTGTATTTATTTATAAAATTTTTAATCATCATTATCCTTTTCCTGTTGTAATCATATTTAAATAATGCAGCAGAAGCCCTATATCTATTGTCTTGTCCCTGTCCAATTTTTCTTGAGCAAAGAGCTGGATATTCTTTCTCAAGTCATTCCCTATATTTAATGTACAGTTTAAACGGCAACATTCCTACAGAGCTCTGCAACACATTGCTGTCACACATGCATTCTCACGGATCCTCCTTTACCATATACTATTAATTGTCTGTCTGGCAGTCACCCTTATATCCATTCCATTTGTTCCAATTTACATGATATACTTTTGTGCAGTATTGGTCAAATGTCCCTGCAAAGTGCAGCAGCTGCATGGTGAAGACATTTTCTTTATCCAACAGAACCATCACTCTATTATACATAATATGAGTAAATTAGCTAAGGCGTATTCCTATCCCTTATGTGCAAGGCATTAGTGAAACACATAGCAAAAGTTTTAAAACCACTAAATATTTTTGTTGCCCTTCGGCCATTCAGAAACATCTCCATCTTTCTCACTTCTTCAAAGGACAAGCTTCCACAGGAAGATCCACCTTTATTTGGCTAGAAGAACACCAGTCTTATATTCAATACTTTGAACCCAAACAGTCTGGACTTGCAGAACATGCCATCAACACTAGACATAGAGTTCATTGGAACAAGACAAGAGCCTTCTTCACAAAAGTCGGTTCCTCATGGAACGGCTTTATAAAGAAACATGTGAAACTTTACTTCACTCTCCTAACTTAAACAGATCCGATGGTTTATGTCTATCCCCTTTGTGGGAGATAGTACTTTATAAATCATCTAATCTTTCCTAACTTTTTTAATTGTGTGTGTTTAATAAGTCAGGATTAATTAGCTTTATACATGTATTGAAGATGACTGTGATACTCGGGCAAAAATTCTACTAATAAATAATATTTTACGCGAGTTAATTCCATTATTATAATTTTAATTATTATGTCTACTAACTGCATTTCCTTACTAAAACATAAATCTGGTACAAGTCTGCAAGATTCCGACTAAATTGAATAACTGTTGTAATAGATATGGTATGAAGGTCAGTAATAACAAGACAATTTAAATAGGCAGAGGCATTGAAAATATCAACTGTATTGTGAATGGAGAACCTATAGAATAAGTAAAACATTTCAACTACTTAGGCACAATTTTTAGTGAAGATGGTGAATTAAATTGGAAATAGACAACAGAATCAACAAAGCTGTATGGTAGGAAGTCAACTGAATAAATTTATATGGAATAAGAGAGAAATTAATCAAAACACTGAATCAGCTATATACAAGACAGTGTTCAAACCAATTTTAACTTATGGATCTAAGAGCTGGGTTAGAAATAAAACACTTGACCAAAGACTAGAGAATGCAGATATAAGAGCCCTGAGAAAGATTATGGATGTGAAGAGATGACATCAATGGCAATATTATATTAAAAGTTAGGATATTAGGAAAGAACTTGACATTGTTAGCATCCAGGAATGTGTTAGCAGAGCTAATCTCAGGTGGTATGGTTACTTAAACAGAATGGAATAGGAAAGATTAGCAAAACAAGTGTTCTCTGCCAGGTTGGCAGAAAAAGATCCAGAGAAAGACCAAGGTATAGGTGGATTGATACGGTACAAAGTACCTTAGAAGACAGAAATATAAGATCTGGTAATGTTGGAGTATGCAGATGGAGATGACAAGGCATTATTATCAAATACTGAAACAAGACTACAACATCTGTTGAACAGATTAATGGAATCCTGTATCAATTATGGAATGAAAATTAACATAAGAAAAAACAACAACAAAGGCAATGAAAATAGCAAGGAAAGAGGCAAATATGGATATCAGAATAAATGGGGAAAAATTGAATCAAGTAAAGACATTTAAATATCTAGGAAGTGATGGAAGATGTAAATGTGGAAAAGCAAGAATAGCGATGGGAAGAGATGCCTTTAATAGAAAATGGAATTTATTCAGAATTAAAATGGACAGAAACTTAATAAAATGTTATGTGTGAAGTGTTGCCCTCTATGCAACTGCAACTTGGACATTCAAGAAAGAAGAAATTACAATTTGGGAAAGCTCTGAGATGTGGATTTGGAGAAGGATGGAAAAAATCAAATAAATGAAGAGGTCTTAAAAAGAGAGTAGAAGAAGAAAGAAGTCTGTTAAAGAAGATAAAAAGAAAAAAGGGAAACTGGATCAGACATATTCTGAGTGGAAATGGAATCTTCAGAGATGCATTGAGGGAAAAAGACCCAGAGGAAGAGTAAGGAAAACAATGCTAGATGACATGCTGAATGGAGACAGGTACACAACCTTGAAAGACAAGGCTCAGAACAGAAGAGAGTGGAAGGAAAGTTTTTGCTACTAAGAGCAGAACCTGCTAAATTGCAGAATACTTAAGAAGAAGAATGTTGGAGTCCTGACAGGTAACAGATTGATTTGAAAGAAAATTGTAGATAGGAAGTGAGTAATGATGTAAATTTTTTATGTAGTACTATCCATATCCTATACACTCCTTGAAGGTACATGTCAGGAATTTGATGAAGAAATAATCTAGTTTTTTATTTTTTAATGATATGTCCAAATATTCAGTAGGAGATCCATACAATAATTACTAATGCCATACCATGGTTGAAGGAGTTATTTTTTATTTATTTTTATTAAATAAATATATTTTGTCCAGCCTACAGCTACTCACTACAAGCAAGTGGATTTGTCAAGCCCTGTCAATCACCTGTCTTGAAATCTCCTATGTAATGAATGTATTTTGACCTTCTTTACAGTTGTCGAAACTTAAAATCAAACAGCCTGCTCAGAGGCACTGCCAGTTCTCTTGCACCTTAGTCTAAAACACATAAATATAGACACATGGACCAATACCTTATGCCAGTGTTTCTCAACGTTTTGTGGATCATGCCCCACCTCAACGTCTCAAAGATCTTGATGCCCCCCCCCCCCCTCCCCAGCATAATAGTCAGCCAAGTTCTGAAAAAGTATAATATAAATATGTACATTTTCTAATTGCCCCCCCCTGTGGGGCGTATGCCCCACGTTTGAGAAACACTGCCTTATCCCATCCCATCCTGTGGTTATGATATTAATTTCTTAGGATGGTGATTAATAGCACACACTGCTTTCCTTTGCAATTTCATGGTCCCGTTTTCATCTTTTTTTTTTTTAAACAGAATTTGGAAACAAAGAAATATATAAGCATTTCTGTAAAACAATTTATAGATTTTGAAATTGATGAGACCATTATTATAATAAGCAAAAGTAATGCAAACTAGTATATCAAGAAAGCTAGAAGTACTGTTTAAAGATTTATTTGAAAAACACATTTTAACCTATTCACTTTCATTTTTTCCCCTGCTGCATTAGGATTCTTCGAGATTACAGTTGTATAAACAACTATTTAAGAAACTCCACAGACTTATTTCCATGTAATTATTATTATTGCTACTCTCATTTTTATTAATCCATCATTAATATTGATTGATTAAAAAAAAGGTTAAGAAAAGAAATAGTAAATGGATTGTTTCCTTCATTTCTTTTTCTTCTTTTCATCAAGAATTAGGCATTTGTTTGCTTGTATTTATCCACTTTTTCTTGTTGTTGATATCTTTCCAACCTATATAAATGCCCTTTCCAACCTACAAGACATTATGCCAGCACCTTGATTAATTTCAATCTCTTTTTATTATTTATTATAACTTTTATTTTTTTTCTCTCTTCATATAACTATGTATAGCTTACATGAAATGTAATGGGTCTTTTTTTTTTTTTTTTTTTACCAAAACTTTCTCATGATCTGTAATGGCAAAATGTGTCTCCAAATTAAATTCTCTTCTTTTGCTAATAATTTGTTTCAAATGTTTGAAGTAATAAATATTATCAGTATTATGATCTTCCCCATTTAAGACAGCTTTCTTCTTTTGAGAGTATACTGTTTGCAATATTTCTGATTCTTTTATTCAGAATTTTACTATATTTTGCATTTAATATTAATCATCATCATCATCATCACGAATCATGGGCTCACTGCCCGTTGATGTCTGATGCCTGTTTCACTATCTTCTTCCACCTTTCTTTGTCCAGTGCACAACGTTGCAGTTTTTGTACACCCATTCCACACCAGTCTTTTATATCATCTATCCATTCTCTGTATGGTCTACCTCTTCTGTTTAAACCATCCAAAATACCAAACATAAATGTCTTTATCTTCCGGTCCTCACTCATTCTACAGATGTGTCCAAATAATTGCAGCTTCCATTTTATAATCTTCTGCATTAGATTCTGTTTTGGTTGTATCTTCTGATAGAGCTCTTCATTGGTGATTTTCTGTACCCATCCTATTCTTAGAATCTTCCTGTAATAAGTTCTTTTAAATGACAAAATTCTTTTTCTCGATTCCTTATTTATTACCCACGTTTCAGATCCGTACAGTACACTGCTGAAGATGCATGTTTCCAATACTCTTAGTTTTGTTTGCAGACTGATCACTTTACTTTTCCAGATGTTATCCATGGCCTTCAGATTTGTTCTTCCCTTTGCAATCCTATCTTTATTTCTTTTTTACAGTCCAAGTCATATGTCAGTTTACTTCCCAAATATGTGAATTGTTCTACATTTTCTATATCAGTTCTGTCCACTTGTATCTTTTGTTTCATGTTCTTCTCACCAAATACCATTGTCTTTGTTTTTTCAAAGTTCATAACAAGTCCAAATCGCTTCCCTTCCTCATTTAACAGTTTCAGTGTTTTTTGTAGTTCTCTTTCGTCTTCTTCAATAATAACAGTGTCATCTGCAAATCTCAGATTGTTAATTCTCATTCCGTGTACAGATATTCCTTTGGCATCTTCTTTCATTTTATCCATTGCTCTTTCTAAATGTGCGATAAACTTGGCATCTTTGCATTTGGGAATATGTGATCACGGCTAATCTCGGCCACTTAAGCAGCATGGAACAGGAAAGCTTAGCAAAACAGTTGTTTGATGTTAGATTTGAATGGATTAATGCAGCTAGAAGTGCCTTAGAAGACAGAAATATAAGATCTGACAATAGTAGAGAGTCAAACAATAGCAGACAAACAAATTTGGAAGGAAATTACTGATAGGTGTATAACAATCTAAACTTAAAAGTCAGGGAGGTTATTATCTATATTTATAATGTGGCTGCATCTTGATGATGATGATAATAATAATGTAGTTATTCAAAATTAAGTGGATATTGAATACCACATTATTTCTTAGCCGAATAAGAAACTCAAAGATAGGAAATCTAATCTCTAATCTGAGAGTTTCATGCCAAATATATAAAACTATATAGAGATCGGCGAGTCCAAGTTTAAGCCAACACCTGGTAGTGCAATGCTAGGGCGGCTCGTAGTAAAGGTGGAGTAAGCTCCAATCACAGTTCTTAGTATTTTCCCATAATGCAAAACAACTCCTAGGAGATGTATTACTGTTCTACATTATGAGATGAGAGAAGGTCACTACCCAGACCGGTTTCGACCTTTTGGACCTTTATTTCGCTGAAGTGAAGCCTGTTGGCTCTTATTTCAGTAATAATAATGTATTATAATAGTACTGCATGATGTCATGAGATTTGATGCAAGACTTCATGTCTCAGAGGAACCAAATTTGCAGATAAAGTCTGGTGAAGGATTGTGCTGACATATGAAACAATAAACCACTTTACTGTTTTTTGCCTCTGTGATGATTGAATAAATGTAGTTTTCTGAAAACCATGTGTATATATGCAATGCATGCATTCTCAATGGAAAGAGAAAACAATCTGGCAACTTACAGTAATATACAAATTATTACTGTAATGATTTAAGAGATTCATATAACATAGTAGGTAAAAAAAGCAAAAGGTAAAAGAAGAGTACTCAACACAGGAGGAGCATGATAATTGAGGCAAACGATAAAACTGGCAAGGCTAAGAGCTCATTGCACAGATATAATATGCAAAGCAGCCAAAAGAGGTTGTAAGCATTAATTCTTACACAGGTATCTCTATGGAGCCAGAAAATTCATCATGAGAGACCTACACACTAACCATTATTCACACAATACCTGAATAATGGTTACACCTCTCAATAAATTATTCACTCTCAGGGCATTCGCACCTATTTCTGGCAATCCATTCTGCTCATCCATCACTCTCCAAGCAAAAAATGTAATCCACACACTCTTACACAACTTCCACAGGTGATCCCCTTGTTCTATCCCTAGTCGTCGTGTATTCAAAAATTTCTTTTGTGCCAATTTTATAGAATCCCTTTAGTAACATATAAGTATAGTATAGTTCGCCCACAGATTAGAAACCCTTAGACACTTCTGCGCATGTCCCAAAAAAGGAGAATCCATTCCGATAATAGGGTAATCAATCAGTCTTCTGGGATGAGTTTGTTTATTATTACAGGTCGGAAAATTTAGCTTTTCTCTTACGAACATTGTAGTTTTTAAAGTGTAACTATTTTGATTGTATAACAGTTGGAAAAATGTACGTAGAGTATTAACAAAATTAAAAAAAGGTATAGCATAAAACAAAAATTTAATGAAATTTATTTTTAAGAAAGTTTTCTATAAAATAAAAATAATTATACTGAAAAACAGAAATTTTTTTCAAATGAACTTAAATATTCTAAACTTACAGTTGAGAGAACTGAGACACTTTAATGTCCTAAACCGATTAATTATTTATGACTTGAGACTGTTTTAACAAACTCATGCAAAAAAAAAAGGCTGGAAAAAAATACCATTATCAAATCCTTTTAATCTTCATAGTCATCTGAATCGGTGTCTGAATCTCCATCACTTTCACTTAAACTGATCACCAAAGGTTCGCATAATTCTTCGATAATTTCGTCTCTGTCCCAATACATATTTTCCAATGAGGTGACATGAGAACAATATTTTCCCCAGTTTTGAAGTGTAATACTTTCAATTGCCTGTTCTGAAAGCTTAAAAAGTTTTGACATGTCACTATCCTCAATTACGTTGCAATGGCGAATGAAACTTTTCACTTCTGCCCAAACATATCACAATGATATGGTGGTAGCCTCAAAGCTAGAAATCCATGCTCTTTGAGCATCATGTCGAATTTAAATAGTTTAGTTATGGGTGAGTTTCTTTTGACCATATTAAGCAATTCAATTTTTCGCATATCTGGGGAATGAGAAATGTTATTTGCAGAGAGCCAATCCATAAGAACTTGCTTCTTATTAGACCAATTTGGAACTTTGTTTAATCGAATAGAGTGATATGAAGCATTATCAATTATAACAATACCATTTTTGGGAAGGTTTGGAATCAGTTTCTCTTCTGCCCACTTTTCGAAGATTGTAGAATTCATTTGTCCATGGTAATCTCCAGTAGTTGAATTGGCTTTGTATAGTAAGTTTCAATTTGGTAAAAAACCCATTTCTCCACCCGCACACAAAATTATTATGCGTCAAGAGGCATTTCCGATTTGTAGCACTCCACATTCTTCTTTAGACTGCCAACATTTTCGATAAGTTAAATTACTATCAATCCAAGTTTCATCTAGATACACAATCGGTCTTTTCTCTTCCCTGAAACGTCATATTGTTCTCAAATACTGCATTCTAGATAAAACAATGTCACTTTGCTCCATGATAAGTTTCCTTTTATTCTGGGACTTTTTAAAACAAAATCCGATTTCATGAAGTATTTTCCTTAAAGTTTCTCTTTTCCAAGGAAAATTAATTTTTTCTTTGAGCACAGAAATCAGTTTCGGAACAGTTGGCACTCTTTTCTCGACCACGCAAAATTTGTGAATAGTTCTTCTTATAACGTCTACATCAAAATCATTCAAAGCTACGGTTTCAATGGTTTTCTTTCTCTGGCCCTTTTTTTTAGGAGATTTAAATTTTGGCTTACCTTCACCTTTTGATTCCCTACGAATTCTTTTAACAGTTGACCTCGATATGCCCACAATTGCACTTGCACGTTTTATGACTTGAGAAAGGGGAACAAGGAGACTGCCTTTTAACGATTCTTTTTTGCAGAATGTCAGCACATCATTCAATATTCTTTTGCAAGAGCTACTGAAACGTTTAACAACAGAACTTGTTGATTGCACTGGATCCATCATACAAATTAATAATAAAAAAAAATGCAAAAAAGTGACAACAAAAATCAAGCTACTACTAGTACAGTGACAGACAAGAAAGCATGTGATTTCGCATGTTGGTGACCAATTCGTACATCCTTCATTTCTTTCTCCCCTTCAGCATCGACTATTCTTGGCAAAACGCCAAGAATAGATCTACAAACGGTGGGCATACTATATCTATCATGTCCCCTCTCATCTGCCTATTAACTCTGCAACCTACACACCTTACATCTATTCTCATAGGGAGCATTCCATATGTCAGTAGGTTGGTTACTTGTCAGGAAGGATGACACCATTGAAGGGATTGTCAATAAATTGACTGTAGTATCTGCTTATAACTGTTCTCTGGCCATGGTGAACCCATGCAGCACCTTGGTGCAAATCAGAAAAAGGTGCCCTTTCCTCGACGAAACATTTTTAAGTTACTTTATTATTTCTCAATAATAAAAATGAACAAACACAGTCATTCTGTATAAATTAAAGAAATCAAATTATTGAACATAAAAAAATCACAATAACTTGGAACTTAAAGCCACTAAGATATAATAATTTGCTAGAAAGAATTACATATCTTGCTTTCATGGAAAAGAAAGTCCTTATTATTAGCATCATGGAGTCGATGAAGTTATAAAACTTGCGAGTCTTTACTGTGCCATTGTAGACCTTAAGTGGTTTCTAATAAATTTTAATTCTGAAAAGCTACGCTCATCACTGGTGACCAATATGTATCCTGAGAGCTACAAAAGTATCCAATAAATTACTGTTGCAAATATATTTGCAATATAGATAGAAAACAACTTAAATAAGGCTGATACCAGATTCATGGTCAGAATGAGTCTTCTCCCTTCTTTTTCTAGTATTTTCTATGGTCAATAAATTGGTTTCAATGTCCAGAAACTACAATTTCTTTAGCATCAATAATATATTGTTATCAATAATAATATATATATATATAAACGCCTCTTCATAGTTCTTATTCCCTTCGGTGCTTTCAAGGACTTAAAATACATGACAAATTTGAATAAGCAAATAAATTTAAAAGTAGATATTTTCAAAGGTATACCTTTTGGCTTGCATTCTAAAATCAATATGATCATTAATATGATCAGCAGCCTCTAAAAGAGCATTGCATACTGCCTCTAATTGAGTTTTTAGTGGTATGATGTTCGAATGTGCGATGGGAAAGTCAAGTTAATGGTTTCAAATTTATGTTTGCTAAACTTCTTTTTAATATACACTCTAACATGTTGTTGAAGCCCAAAAGTAACTGCATAGTTCTTGGGCAACACAAAAAAAAAAAAAAAAAAAAAAAAAAAAAAAAAAAAATCACTGTTGTCAAAAGAGATTTTTGCTGCATTACACATTACCAAGCTTTAAAAATGCACAGAATAAGGAATATAAAACATTCCAGAATTTTTTTCAAGGATCTTCTGTTGTAATCCGTTAAGTTTTCTAGACATATTTGTGGCATTGTAATATTCCTGGCTCTGCACTTTTTTTTTTTTTTGCCTAGATTTTATTTTTACAGGTAGAAATGTATCTGCAAAAAATTTATATAATTTCCAGTATGTCATCTACTGGACAAAATTCCAAAATATGTTCATATAGAAATATTTGTATGCATTAGAAATCCATAAATTTAACAATAATTATCTGTTCCACGTGGCTTAACAGAAGTTGCATTTAAAATAAATGAGTACATTAATATTTATAATTTCTTACCTTTTTTTCAAAAATGATTTCATTTGTCACATCTGCTGTATTTTGATTATTTGGTTTTGCATTCATGCCTTAAATAATGTGTAATATTTCATGTCAGTGTTTGTATTCTGCATAAAGGTTATGCCATAATGTTATCAAATTTTGCAGTGGTTTCTGGCAAATGAAGAAAATCTCCATTATCAATTATAAACTTTCTTTGATCCTCTGAGTGCTACATTGCTTTGCCAAAAACAAATCATGTGTATTCAACAACAGCGTTGTAATATATTTTTTTCTCACAGTCTATTTTATATATATATATATATAATATACCAAATCAGATTTCAGTTATGAATACTTAATGCTATTGTTAATGTTCATTTCACTTTCTTTGTGATTACTAACAATATGTGATAAATGCTGATATCTTTACACTCATTCTTCAGTTGTATTTTATATCCCCAGAGTTTGCAATATAGACAAAATACAGAATCTTTCAGAATAAACAGGTAGAACAAAAAGTAACCAGGATCTACTGATTTTTCCACCATTTGGAAGAATTCATGTGTAATAAGTTTCTGAAAACTTCCTACCTATACTGTCTTTTGCAAAGTTAAAATTTCTTACTTGAAATGGATAATGTTCAACAAGACTGTGCCATCATTTAATATTCACATTACATAGCCATATATGCAAACCAACAAGAAAGTAAATTCAGTTTAATGGGTTCCCCCCCCCCTTTCGATGAATCTTCAAATTCATCAGTTATGGAGGTAGAACGTAACACATTTTGCTCCATCAGTGACATATCTTTGCTATATTCTGCTGAAACTACACACCACTGAAGTTTTTCTTTCAGAATTCCATCTATTTTCTCTAAAAATGATTGAATGATACAAATAATTTTGTCTAACAGCTTTCTGTTTTCTGATCCTGATAATTTTTTTTCTTTTTAACATCTGAGGAGAAATAATATAGTAATTTGGCATGATCTCTTAGATTTTGTAATATATTTAAATGATATGTATGTATATAACAAGCTACTAAATTTTAACAGCAGTTAGCTGTTGCATATAAAAACAATTGCATATAATTAGTGGGTAATTACACAGTTCATCTTTAATTTATGTCGGTGTATTAATTTACAAAGGAATATCAGTTATTACACAATGATTCATGCCATAATTGAAGTACTTGTATGGTTTAAATTGAGAATCGGCAATATGAAGATGTCAAATTGCAGTTCACATCAGCAAAATGCAATTTTTGTTTTTTTTTAAAGCTAATCACCAATCAGTATATAAGTTGAAAAATCAATGCATAATTATCCAACTTGTTTCCCCTTCATAAGACGAAGTGGAACAAGGTAGAACAAGATACTTTACTGAAGAAGTCTTATGTGGCACCCTTGTGTCAACACAACTTAAATACCCATACACAGCAGCCGTGAGTATTCTGCAAAAGCTCATATGTTCAGAAGAGACTAATGCATGAAGCTAAAATAATGTGTTACTCCAATATTTACATCAACACAGTGTTCACTGAAGCAAGTGTTTTCATACAAGGTTTGAGATATTCAAAGTTAGACTTGTTCAAGGTTATATTAACACTATCTTCATGCTTATTTCAAAATAATGTTTCAGTGTAAGTGAATGCTGTGTGAACCAAAGGTCAGCCAGAATGGTATCCGGAGAGTTCATCAAAAAGGCAATTAATCGAAAGACAATTCATCGAAAATGCAATTCATAGAAAAACCAATTCGCCGAAAATTTTAACTTTTCGAAAATGTTATGATGAAAGTGATCCATTTAGAACAAATACTGAACTGTGCAGAGTGAGAAAGCAATGCTACTTTAATAGGGAATAATTATAGAACAATATGGTTTCTTATTTTCTTTCTTGTCCGATAACTGTTTCATGTCTGTTTCTGGAGGAAAAGCCCAGCCTACTTAGGCTCCATTATTATTATTGTTACTAGTAAGTAATATGCGACTTCAATACAGCAATTATTATGGGATGAATAAAAGTTTCAAATAGCAAATCTGAATCAGATTCGCTATTTGAAACTTTTACAAGAAAATGTTGAACTGTTTCAGTTTTCAGTTCAGCTATATTCGGGACAACAAAGAAATAACGTGTCCAAATTATGTATTACAATAACTCTCTGACTTAATGGAATTAGTAGAAATTGTCAGTACAAGAAGCTGTCTGCACAGTTTAGTTTTTGTTCTAAATAGATCTTTTTTATCATAAGATTTTCGAAAAAAGTTTCGAAATGATATTAGCAATTCCGCTTTGGCTGGATCAATTTAATGAAATTTTAATTAAAATTTTCGATGAACTGTTTTTTTCGACGAATTGTCTTTTGATTAACTGTTTTTCCAATGAATTTTCATGGAACCAGCCAGAATAGCTAGGTCAGCAGTTCCCAGACTTTTTAATACAGATCACATTTGACAAATTATATTTATCCTAGCCTCTTTATATAAAGACGCTAGGTTTTTTTTTTTTTTTAGACAAAAACAAGTGGTGTTTTTCTTGAATGTCAACAGTGAAAGCTGAAATTCTGTAAAAGCACAATTCAAAATCAGTGCAAGTTTATCTAATTCAGTTTTCTGTACTAACTTTATGAAAATGAATGAGGATTGCATTACTTTTAAGTGTTGGCAGTCAGTCTCTTGGTTACTTAATTACATTTCATTATGGTACACATAGAACCCAAGGACCTTTAAAAAAAAATAAATAAATAAATAAAAATTGGATTAGTGCAACCAAAGTTGAGAATCACTGATCTAGAAATGTCATTAAAGTGTAATATAGTAGAATCAATAACAGAAAATACAACAAATGGAATCACATCCTTTATTTGAGAATATCAGACCACATACCAAGTTACAAATAGTGCTGGACTGCATGCCAGCTCAAAACAGCTGAAGAATGACTATATTTCTGCAAATTATATTTTTAGTTTTTTTGTCTTACCACATGTAACTCCCCAATTGACAGCCAATTAAAATTTTGGACCCAAACTTTTAACACAAAACTTAATATTACACCTTCTTTGCAAATAAATATAGTATCAAATACCGGTATTGCTGTGTGTTATTATGGCAACAAATTTTAATCATGAATTTTGATGTGGTCTTTCTGCCTTGATATGTCAGCCAAGCTTTCAAGGTGGTAAAAGTGAATGCACTCCACTGGCCCTAACAATAACCATAGAAGGACAACACAGGACCATGATGGTGCACATCATACCGACATACAAATTGGCACACTACAAGCCTCAAAAATGCATTAGTGAACTACGAAGTAATGAAATTGGGCTACATAGTTCTGTTATCTGTGTTCATTCACACAAACTTCACAGTGTACTAAAAAGATAGGCACTACACAAACCCTGTACAAAACTGACAAATGTAGTATGAGCACATATACTATGGGCTATATACAGCAAAAAGCTCTAAAGTGGTAAAAGCTGCAAGTTCTAAAGCTAAGACAATTTGTAGAGATAAAAGGATGGAGATGAAACTAAAATGTACAATACAGCATTTTTTTTTCTTCTTTTTTGTTACTGACTCAAACAGCCTACATTTATTTATTTTAGTTAAAGCTCTAACAAAGGAAGACAAAACTAATCTAGAACTTTAAAGAACGGTAAATTACCCTTTATATATATATACATTTACATTAAACCTCAGTGTTTGTATAATTGTAGACAACACAAACATGGCACACATCTTCTTTTAAGAACCAAGAACACTGATATTCGGAATGTTGAAAAATGTGGCACGACTGTTACTAAGACTTAGATGCCAACCACTTGTGACCCCAGTCTGTGTAGGTAGAAGGCTGTGATTCAGCGACACGCATCATCTTCCTCATGGTCAACAGCAAAAGGTGAAAATGGGACACTCCTTTGCTAAGGGAGTTTTTATAACAAAATTGCAATTCAGTCTGCATCAAAGATGAAAGCAATGATCCCTCCCCCCCAACTTCTTGCCTTCCTGGTGCTACAGCACCAGTGTCTAGAACACCTATGGTGCTAAAGTAGCAAAGGCCTGGACCTAATATCGCAGTATCAATTTATGTTATTGAAATTCATAAAATAGTGTATGTTAATATGCTAAGAATCCTGCAGAATAACTAGGAACGTGTAATTCAGTCCAAATCTTATGGTGGTAATTGCCTATGAAATTTTAACACACAAAGAAGCAATTTTAATCGCTACATTTTTGGTAGTAAATGTTCAGGTTAATTGTAAGGCTATGACTGAAGCCCTTTAAGTAGAGCAATAAGAACTCTGTCTTCAGTAGGCCACTGAAGAGAGAAGCCCTTTGACATGCCTGTTGGCTGCCTCAGTTAGTTTGAGTTTCAAAGTACTTATAAGTAGGATTTTCATATCCATTGATCTGCATGTTGGCTACGTGCCTCTCTTCAGGAGTTGCAGCTTGGTCCACTTCTACAAATCCCTGGCCTTGTGGAGAACGCTGAGCATGACGCCGAAGTAATACAATTCCAACTATCATTGCTGTAAGGAGAGCAATACCAGCAAATGCAAGAGTAATGTATACACTGCCATTCCATCTGAACTTTTCCATGCTCTCTTTTCGCACTGAAAATGTCTGTAATAAGAACAAAAAAAAAAAAAAGAAAAGTTTTATTTTTAAAAAAATGAGAATTTTATTATTAAATTTCAGTGAGTATAGCAACATAAGCTGTATATTAATACAAAAATCATAACCTCCATTAAAAGTATTGTAATTAATTTAATTTCATTTATGAAGGGGGAAGGGAAGACAAAATATGCCTATTCTTTTTTGTTAGTGAATATATATGAGATTTCATGAATATTTTCTGAGGCAGCCTTTTCAATCAGATGGTTCTATTGATTTATAAAATTCTCGCTACTGGAATCAAATGTATTGTGTTTCTGCTCTGAATGCATATCAGATCTGTTAATTAGGTAAATGTCAAGTAGTTTTTCAGTAAATATAATTTGTTACTGATTGGCACAAGAATGAAAGGGGAAAAAGTCACCATTATTCATGCTCTCTTAACTAGTTAAGGGGCTGAAATATTTAAAATTTATGTAAATGGCATTTTGGGATATAATGGTAGATATATAAGTCCCCAAATTTTACAGTAAAATACTAAAAGTTGAAAAATCAACAACATATTTTCACGAGTCAATTCCCACTGTAAAGAACTCATTAGAGACCAACAGTTTGTCATAGTGCTATGACTGCGCAAAGCAGGAATGTTTGCTATGGGAAATGTAGTTATGCTACTACCTTTAGAATAGCATTAATGCTAAGGGACTGCAGTTTTCATTATTTTTGTATAATTATTATAATGACCATGGAGTCGGTAGACTCATGGAGCAGTAGGGAGGTCTTGAAAATTTTCCCCACTTGGTTAGACTATAATAAATTTAGTTCAATTCTTGATCAAGGTGTAAGCAAACAAAGTTTGCACCTGAAGTATCTTCAGGACTGAGACAACTCGTGGTAAAGGTGGACTAAGCTCTCATCACTTATCTTAGTATCTCCCATAATGCAAAACACATCTCCTTGCAGACATGTATAATGCTATGCATTAAGGGAAGGGCCACTACCTAGACTGGTTTCGACCTTTATTGGGGTCTCGTCAGTGGGAGCCAGAACCAGAGGTGGTAGATACTAATGTGGAAGTAATGGAGAAGTCATATTTACCTATACGAGTTGCCAAAAGGTGTCTCACCTTATTATTAAATTACTGTGGATTTAGAGAAAGATGTTGGAAGTTTTTTCCCACTTAGTTAGACTATAATAAATTTAGTTTAATCCTTTATTGTTTGCTTACACTAGGATAAAGGATTAAACTAAATTTATTATAGTCTAACCAAGCGTGTGTGTGTGTGGGGGGGAAACTTCCAACATCTTTCTCTAAATCCACAGTAATGCAATAATAAGGTGAGACACCTTTTGGCAACTCGTATAGGTAAATATGACTTCTCCATTACTTCCACTTTAGTATCACCACCTCTGGGTCTGGTTCCCTTTGACGAGACCTCAATAAAGGTCAAAATCAGTCTGGGTAGTGACCCTTCCCTTAATGCATGTCCGCAAGGAGATGTGCTTTGCATTATGAGATATACTAAGACAAGTGATGAAATCTTAGTCCACCTTTACCACGAGTTGCCTCTGTCCTAAAGATACTTCAGGCACAAACTTTGTTTGCTTAAACTTGGATAAAGGATTAAACTAAATTTATTACAGTAGGGAGGTCTAGATAACTAGCATTTCTATTATGTTGAACCTTGAAATCATTCACACTCCTCACATTCGTAATGTGTTCAATTCATCAACCATTTCTCCATGTAAAAAATCTAACTCCTCACACACCCTTCTTAACTACATCTTTATACAACTTCCAGGGATGGCCTCTCATTCTTCTCATCATAGCATCCACTCTTGTTTTAATAAATTTAGTTTAAATTTTATCCAAATGTGAGCAAACAAAGTTTGTGCCTGAAAGTATCTTCAGGACTGGGGTAAGGAGGTACAACACCAGGCAACTCATTGCAAAGGTGGAGCAAACTAACATCACTCCTACCCCACTGAAGAGACCTCAATAAAGGTCGAAACTAGTCTGGGTTGTGGCCCTTCCTTTAATGCTTAACATTAGACATATCTGCAAGGAGATGTGTTTTGCATTATGGGAAATACTGAGATAGGATTGATGTTAGCTTGCTCCACCTTTGCAACGAGTTGCCCAGTGTTGTACCTCCTTACTCCAGTCCTGAAGATACTTTTAGGCGCAAACTTTGTTTGCTCACACTTGGATAAAGGATTAAACTAAATTATTATAGTCTAACCAAGTGAAAAATAAACTTTCATCCACTCTTGTTATAATTCCTTCTGTATTAATCTAGTAGAATCCGTTAAATAACTTGAAGGCCTCTTTTCCTCCTATCCAAACTCTACTTTTCCTCCTATCAAAACCACATTCCCCAAATGCTTTGCATAGCCAACACTCCGGGGTCCTGATATTACTTTGGTCACTCTCTATAAGACATAAGGATATGTCTTATAGAGAGGTTGTACCTCTCTATAAGATATATTCTTACATGTCAGTGTAGTTTTCATCATAGCAGCAATATAATGCACAGTTTTTGCAAAATTTGCTGTGCACCATTGGAAATTTAATCTGCTGTTGTCTATCACCACCCCAAGATTCCAAATCCCATTCATCTCCTGAAACATAGCTCTGCTAATACAGTCTGCATCCTAAATTGTAGCACCTTACATTTATTAATATTGAAACTACAATTCCACTCATTTGTCCAAGCTAAAAGATTCAAATCTTCCTGTAGAGAATTAACAACTATGCACACAGCTCTGCTAAAACAGTATTCAGCCTTATATCTCTGCACCCTAAATTGTAGCACCTTGCATTTCATCATCATCAAATTCCTGCCATATACCCTCAAGCAGGTGTACAGAATATGATAGTACTACATGAAAAATTACATCATTACCAACTTCCTATCTACAATTTTCCTCTAAATCAGTCTGTTACTTGTCAAGACTCCAACATTATCAGATCTTATATTACTATCATCTAAGGCACATTGTACCATATCAATTCACCTATATCTTGGTCTTCCTCTGGGTCATTTTCATGCCAACCTGGCAGAGAACACTTGTTTTGCTAATCTTTCCTCGCCCATTCTGTTTAAGTGACCATACCACCTGAGATTGGCTCTGCTAACGCATTCCTGGATGCTGACAATATCAAGTTCTTTCCTAATATCCTCGTTTTTAATATGATATTGCCATTGATACCATCTGTTCACGCCGCTAATCTTTCTCAGGACTCTCATATCTGCGGTCTCTAGTCTTTGGTCAAGTTGTTTACTTTTGACAGAGCTTTCAGATCCATAAGTTAAAATTGGTTTGAACACCGTCTTGTATACAGCTAATTTAGTGTTCTGACTAATTTCTCTCTTATTCCATATGAATTTATTCAATTGACTTCCTACCATACCAGCTTTGTTGATTCTGTTGTCTATTTCCATATTTAATTTACCATCTTCACTAAAAATTTGTGCCTAAGTAGCTGAAATGTTTTACTTGTTCCACAGGTTCTCAGTTCACAATACAGTTGATATTTTCAATGCCTCTGCCTATTTAAATTGTCTTTTTATCTGACCTTCATACTATATCTATTACAACAGCTATTCAATTTAGTCAGGGAATCTTGGAGATTTGCAGCGGATTTATTTAGAAGTATAACATCGTCCGCATAAAGCAAAGAGCTGACATTAACATCTCCAATTTTGATATCATGTTGAATACCACTTTCCTTCCTAATGTGATCCATATAGATAATGAATAACAGAGGGAATAATGTACATCCTTGTCTCACACCAGACTTAACATTAAACTATCTTCCTGTACTTCCTTCAATTCTAACTGCTGGCTTACAACTCAAATACAGGCTAAGAAATGATTGATATAATGCCCCATTGACACCATATAACTGTAGCATATTGCATAGCTTCTCTCTTGGCACCTTTTCATATGCCTTTTCCAGATCGACAAAACTTAAATACAGATCTTTGTTATATTCCCATGATTCCTACACTATATGTCATAAAGTGAAGATCTGATCCTGACAGCCTCTATTTGGCCTGAATCCAGCTTGTTCTTCACCAAGCGTTTCTTCCACAATTCTTCTCAACTGTTTCTCAAGTATATTGGCATAAATCTTACCAGGAACACTCAGTATGGAAATACCTCTGTAATTCTCACATTCAGTTTTATTTCCCTTTTTATATATGGGTACTATGAGAGCTCTACTCCAATTATCGAGAAATTGCCCCTCTGTCCAGGCCTTCTGAACTATGCAGTGCAGCCACTGTAAGACTTTTATACCACCATACTTCAGCATTTCTGGTCGAATATCATCTACTCCTGTTGCCTTTTTTCTATTTCAAGTATGGATATGTATTCCTGACTGTATGCCTGTTGAGTGTTTTACCACTGTGCTATCACTGCTTTTTTCATTTAGCAATTTTTCGAAGTAATTACTCCATACTTCAAGGATATATTTTTCTCCCGTTTCCATGTCACTTTTATTATCTCTAACTCCTTTTACAGCACTCTTTCCTCCCTTTCTAAGCTTCTTCAATAACCTTCAGAATATTTTGCACCTTCTTGATATTTATTGTCTATGTTCTTGCCAAAGTCCTCCCGTGACTTTTGCTTAGCCAGTTTTACAGAGTATTTAGCTTTTTTACATTTGTCTGTGTATCCTCTAAGAGCACAAGCTGACTTATTTGCCAGGAACCTTTGATATACTTTCTTCTTTTCCTTTACTGTCTCTTTAACTTCCTGTGTCCACCATGGAGTTCTGATATTTCTATCCTTGCACCCAACCTCACCTTGCCTCTCTGGCTGAATCAATCAGTGTTTTCTTCAGGGCTAATCACTGAATCTCCAAAGTTTGGTTCCTGCTCTCAAACTCTTTCATTTTTTCTATAATATTTGTGTATTTTAGTCTACAGTTCACATCTGAGAGCTGCTCAACTTTTATTCTCTTTAGAACTTTCTTACATGTTCATCTTTTCAATATGAAGTTCAATTTTATCCTGCTCAAGACTAAATGGTGATTACTTCCGATTTCAAATCCTCTGTACACTCTGGTGTCCTGCACCACGGAGAAAACATCACTATCAACATTAACATAGTCAATGAGACTTTTCTTATTCCTTGCCTCTTCTCTCCATGTGAATTTGTGCACATTTTTATGTTGGAACATTGTGTTAGTAATAACCAGTCCATGTCCTGAGCAGAAATCCAACAGGTATTTGTCATTATTATTAGCTTTGCTCTTTTCTCCAAATTTTCCCAAAATATTTTTGTATGTCTGACAATCATTTCCTACTCTACTATTTAGATCCCCAACAAGGACCAACTTTTCCTTTTTTATTTCAGTTGCTTTCTCTAAAGACTCAAAAAAAATTCCTCCACTTCTACCTTAGTAGAACCTTCTGTGGGACCATAGGCACAAATAAGTCTCATTGTCTGGTTCCCCATTCTGATATTTGCCTACATCACTCTACTTGAGACTGCCTGCTATTCAAGAAGATTAGCCTCGTATTTTGTGTTGAATACTATGGCTACTCCTTTTCCTTGATTGTCATTGCCTGAATATAACATTTTGTATTTATTGCTCAAAAAGATCTCGCCAGTTTTTGTCTTTTTTGTTTCAGTCACTCCTATTATGTCGATCTGGTACTTATCTAATTCCTCAGCTAGCTCCATTTCTTTGCCATTCAGGCTTCTTATGTTGATAGTACCGATCTTTAACTCTGGTGATGTTGAGTTGGGGTGTGTTTTCAGATTTGTTCTAGTAGCTGACTTTTCGCCCTGGTGAAAACACTGCCTAACCTTACACAGATGTCAATTCTGACATCTGTGTAAGGTTAGGCACTGGTCGCCCAGTTAAACGGGGGCCTTGTTTAACTGGGCGACACCCCAGCCGGCATGAAATTTTTTCCTGTTGTACCATCATTTTGTATTTTGGTTTAAGCCAGTAAGAATACAATTTGGTCAGCTAAATCCCAAATTGCCAGCCCATCCTCGTTCGTTCAGTATCCATGTAGATACCCAACAGGGTGCACCATGAGAAGGTAAGGATTGGACATTAAGTCAGAAGCCCTGGTCAGTTCTCTGCATTCCTTTAAAGGCTATGTGCAGGTCTCCTCTCAGTTATACAGCTTTGCCCCTTAAGCACCCCCAACTTGCATTTAATAATATTAAAAGTACAATCCCATTTCTTTGTCCAAGCTAAAGGTTTGTTGATATCTTCCTGTAAAAGAATTAACAATCAGCAATACACCTGATAATTCTACTTGACTTTACTTCTTAAGGCCTCAATATTACCACACCTGGACTATTGTGTGCAGATTTAGTGTCCTGGGGTTTGGAGGAGATAAAGCTGTGAAAAAGGGTGCAAACAAGAGTTATAAATGCTGTGATAAAAACTCCTGTATTTGCAAGGTTCATGGTGTCATATAGTTTTTGTTGGTGGAAAACAGGAATTCTGACATCTGTGTAAGGTTAGGCAATGGTGCCATTTGTTTAAAAAAGGGGACACAGCAATGTTCACGTTGCTGTGTCCCCTTTTTTAAACAAATGTAGTGGCTGGCTGAGTATGGTGACAGCTGATTTGGTGGAAAGATTTCAAAAGAGTGAACATGAAAATGAACTATAGTTCCTCACTGAAGAAAATCAATGAGCATGATCCCTTTTCAGTCCTAGAAGACAGTGGCCATCATGTTTTGGACCGACAGTGCCTGTTTGAATTTTTTTGCTTTCAAAGATAATGGATCGTGCTATGCCACTGCATTGATTATTGTTTTGATTCGACATTTGTGTATGAAATCCAGGTTTCATCACAATATGAGAAACAAAGTTCATCTCCTTTGTTTTTATAATGCTCCAAAAAATTTTGAGCTAATTCCATTTGTTACTGTTTATGCACATCATTCAGCATTTTTGGATCCGTCTGGTACACAATTTCTTTACCACAACTTTTCTGTCACAATTTCAGCAATGACTGAGGGGAATTCAAAAGCAAGTTCATTAATTGTGAATGAATATACTCACGAATCATCATTTCACACCTTACACAGCTGTTGGCGAATTCTGCAGCACTATTATTTTCTGACAACAAAAATCATATCATGCCATGAACCTTACAACTGGTGGGAGTTTTTACCACAGCACTCATTATAAATTATTCGTGAAAGGCAACAAACAATAATGGAAAGAAAAGCTAGCTAATGAGTCACTCCATTCTACCATGCATGTGCGATCCCTCTCTCATATATTATTTGGCAGTATTTTCTGAATGGACCTTACTTTCTGGACATGCCTCATAGATTATGAAGATAGACCAAGAGTCAAGAAAAAGAGGTCTGATGTGACAGAGGCTTATAAACTTGTAAACAGGGGTTATAGGATATCGTTTTTCATTTCGTTGAACTTTGCCTGCTGAAGTGGTGTAAATGAGTTTAAGAGAAGGTATGGAAGTTGGTGCAGGTGATGTATGGCCTCCTTTGATGAGTCCCTGACTCCTTGGTCTGAGATAGTAATAATAATATTCTTCCAGCATGCTGGAATTATAAATCTGATTCTAACTTACCACTTCATTGTGATGAAATGCTTGGCTCTGAACATGGGCAACTTTTGGAGCTGGTAGATCTACGTGATCTAGTGAGTTGTGTTCAACACCTGTTACCTCTGCTAATTTCTCAGCAACAGGAACATGTGATGTTGTTTTGGGAAGGACACTCTCATCTTCCATTGATTCTGGATCAAATTCCCTTTCTAGCTTTCCACCATGGTTGGCTTCTACACGTTTTTTTTCTTCCCTCAATTCTTTCAGTTCCTGGCGGCGTTCTTCTTCTAACTGGCGCTGTCTTTCTCTTTCTGTATAGATAAAACCAAATAAACTATTGCTTTACTGTCTCTCTTAAATTTAAAAATTACTTATATATAAATATTAGAGTACTTTCAAAAGTATCTGCTATTTCAGCAGATACTTTTGAAATAATAGTAATAATAGCTACTTCACTATATTAGGATATTTCAGATTAGTACAAAAGCAGCAGCTAAGGTAATAACGTATCCTTCTGTGATAAGTACATTTTAATACTACTTTTTGTTTTTCTAGATCAAAAACAAATTTTGTGGTGTGTAAAAATAAAATAAAATAAAAAATAAATAAAAGCAACTTTCTATCACTGAATAAACCTGAATCATACCTTTTGAGGTTCATAGTTATAACAAAGTAAGCTAAAAAGATCCTAACATATGCTGCATAATAAAAATGAGAAAGTAATAAAATTTTCTTACTTTCAGTAATTAATTTTTGCCAAGTATTATACATATTATTTCATACTGGTTAAAATCAGTACATGATTACTGATTTTATCCAGTTCAATAAAATCAATATCAATATGGTGGACTCAAGATATTTAAGAGACAGTTCTGGAAAAAAAAATAAAGTATACTAAAAGTTTCTGGCAAGTAAGTTAGCAGGTATCTTGAGAAAATACATAGAAAAATGCAAGAAAGTTAAGTTATGTATAAAAGTAGCTAAAACAAAAGCCATAGGAAGACTTTGGTAACAGTACAAAAGATAAATATTATGAAGGTGGCAAAATGTTCAGGAGGCTACTTGAAAAGCTTAGATATTGGGGAAAGAGTACTATAAAAGGCAGCAATCAGAGATAGCAGAGGTGACATAATTAAAACTGAAGCTAAAGATATTCTTTATCTCCAGTTTTAATTATGTCACCTTTATATGGAGTAATTACTTTGAGAGATTATTAAATAATATAAGCTGCGACAGACCAGTGTTAGGAAATGCTCAACAGGAATACAATCAAGATTATATATCCATACATGAAGTAGGAAACACAACCAGAAACCTAAAATGTAGAAAAACAACTGGAGTTGATTTTATTCAAATTACACATATGCAAATATGGAGGTATTTATACCTCCATATAGTTTTATGCTCGCTGTAATGCATAATTCAGAACATTGTCACAAAGTCAAATTCCATTATCTATAAAAAGGAAAATAAAACTGAATATGAGAATTATGATGGAATTTCCTCCTGATTGTTCCATGTAAGATTTATGAAAACATGCTTAGGAAGTGGTTATGAAAAATTATGGAAGAGAAACTTTGAGTAGTGCTCCATTTGTGTTTGAGACCAAATACAGGTTGTCAGGATCAGATTTTCAATTAATGACAAATACTTGAGAAATCATCATAATCTTTGTTATATTCTCATGATTTCTCAACTAAAAAACAAATTTTGCAGATCTGGAAAAGGCATACAAAAGGTTCCGAGAAAGAAAAAAAAAAAAGCTTTTCGAAATGCTGAAACCATATGGGATAAATTGGACATTAGCAGACCAAAAAAAAAGTCTATATTTATGTTGGGGAAAATTTGGAGAAAAGGCAAGGCTAATAATAATGATAAGGTACCTGCTGGATTTCTCCTCAGGATACAGACTGGTCATTACTAAATACCATGTTCCAGTATAAAGATGTTCACGTGGAGAGAAGACACAAAAGCTTTACTGATTATGTTATTGTGAATATTGACATCTTCATGCATGCTGGGTCAGGATACAAGAGCATATGAAGGGTTTGAAATTGGTAGTGAATATCACTTAGATTTAAGTAAGATAAAAATAAATATCACACTGAAAAGAACAACATACATATAAACTTTGAAGAACAAAAGAAGATGACTGTGAATTGACCCAACTTTTACATTTATACACAGGAATTAACTAATCCATCAATTCATGCGTGCTAAGCGAAATCGTGAAATAACAATAGGAATAATTATAATTCATCCATCAGTTAGCATAAATCTGAAAAAAAAAATTATAGTATAAGCTATATTAGAGGATAAAATCATCAAAATTAATAAAAATCAATTGCTTAAATTTTTATTTAATGTCTAAACATTTGACTCAGCTACTTTTTTTTTACAAAAAAATTTAAGTAAAGATGTTTGAAGTGTGCTGGTGATCACTTTATCAAGATGTCAGCAGCCTTCGAAGCTTCATTCCATATCAGGATCAGCATCAAACAAAATTTCCTCAGCATACTTAATACGAGTGAAAACTAGCTCAAGTTCTTTGGCAGTTAGCTTCTTATTTGCTATAAATTAAAGATACCAAGAAATTATATACTTGGTTTAATCCTTTATCCAAGTGTAAGCAAACAAGTTTGCCCAAAGTATTTTCAGGACTGGGGTAACTTGTATATAGAGGCTGATGACCTCACATCACTTGCCTTAGTATTCCATAATGCAAAGCATGTATCCTTACAGGTATGTATAATGCTACGCATTATGGGAAGGGTCACTACCCAGATATACGAGTGAATATCTTAAAAATATAAATAGTACCATGTTTAGTCTCTGGAGCAAGGTTTCATGATTGTTAGCCTAACCACAGTATTGATGTTATATAGGTTTAAGATGTTTTATGGGTGGAATTATCATAAAAACAAACAATCCATTAAGAAACTCATGTTATCTGTAGAGAATTTCTACCATTATCAATCCAACCTTGTATTGTTACTTATAAGGAAGGCAGGTTACTAACCTAACCTGCCTTCCCTAAATCCTCATTACTTCCCCTGAAAAACTGGTCAACAGTATGACACTGTATAGTATTGATTCCCCCCCCCCTTTTTTTTAACACAGTAGTTATGTCTCACCCTTCTCATTTGAGACCTCTCAGTGAATAGTCAATCAAGTCATGGACACTATTAGTTCTTTCACACATGGTCTCAATATAAGAGGCAATATCCCATTCTTTCTTGCAACCAATAATCTCTCTAATTTCTGAAAGCCCATGCATGCAAGTTTCCAGTCTTGGACTCAATGTGTGTGGAAAACAACTTGGTCATGCTCGTCATTTTTAGTGCAACCTTGCATTTTATTCTTTGACAATGGAATTGCCATTTAAACATATTTGTCCAGCCAATTAAATTTAAATGAATTTGCAGTTCTTTTCAGCTTTAACTTTGACAGTGATATGCACTAAAACTGCTAATGCAATATTTCTCAATTAAGTTAAGGGGATAATAAATCCCTCATTATTTCAAAGCCGAATAAGAAACTCAAAGATTGAAATCTACGAGTTTCATCACTGTCCTTAATATTTTTTCATAATGTAAAATGCAGCTCCTAGGAGATGTATTACTGTTTTACATTATGAGGGAAGGTCACTACCCAGACCGGTTTTGATCTTTGAGGTCTCATCAATGAGTAGGCAGACCTGGATAATACCAAGGTTTAAGTTAACAGAACTTATGTAAGTTCTGTTCACTTAAACCTTTCCACCAGTGTTAATCTGCTATAATTATTCTTCCTCTTGCTTGCCATGTAGCAGAAAAATTGCCCTGAGTTAACCTTGACCTAACCAGCCAATCTCCTCTCATACTGCACCTCTTCTTTACTATGCTCGTCGCCTTTCTATCCTGTACTTTATACTCGTCATGGTTCCGATCACCGCCAACTGCATTGTACCTCTTCCATAATATTTTCTTGTCCAGCACAGCTTGCTTAATTTCACTGTTCATCCATTTCACTCCTACTCTATTTACTCGCTTAACCCTTGGTATGCAGTCATACATTGCTTTTGTCAGATACTGCCTTATGAGTTTCCATGCATTGTCAACATCTTTTCCACTCAGCTCACCTACTCAGCATACTGATGCTAACTGACTACAGAGCTTCCTATAATCACTTGCCTTATACTTCCACATGTATCCATTTTTGGCAGTGACCTTTTCTTGTTTCATCACTTCCCAAACAAGTACGTCATGATCACTTTCACCAACTGGCGGCAGTGCAAACACTTCATTAACAACTACATCTTGTGAAGTTATCACCAAATCCAAAACATTAAAGCCTCTAGTTATTTCAATCACATGCTGCTTAAGATACTTATCTCTCAGAAATTCCAGAAACTCGCTCTCTTTTGTTCCAATATACTATCTTCTCCTTCCAGTCTATATTCCTAATAAATTTAGTTTAATCCTTTATTATTATTATTATTATTATTATTATTATTATTATTACGGGCAACTCCAGGGAGTCATTAGACTCATCGAGGGAGGCCCCAAATCATTTTCATCACAACTATTCGACATTCATACAGTATCTATCATACCTCGCCTTAAACTCATTCACTGTCACAGCATCCACCACAGACTCAGGGAGCGCATTCCACTCATTCACTACTCTAAAAGTAAAGAACCCAGCTCTAACACCTTTACTAACCACACTTTTGCCCAGTTTCCATGGATGTCCCCTAGTCCTCCCACAACCAGCCCTGTTCTCAAAAATATCTTCTGAATTAATTTTATACAAACCCTTCAGTAATTTGAATGTCTCAATCATATCTCCCCTCCTCCGCCTATCAACCAATTTTTGCAACCCACAAATCCTCAACCTGTTCTCATACGGTTCATTCCACAGACCTGCTATCATCTTGGTCACTCGCCTCTGGATCCTCTCCACCTCCTCCCCATCAAGAAGAAACCTAGGTGACCAAATCTGAGCACAGTAGTCGAGATGAGGTCTTATCAAGGCTCGATACAGAGGAACAATAACCTGCTTGTCTCTGCTTGTCAACGTATTCTTCAGCAACCAAGTGATTTGATGAGCTGATTTGGCCACTTTTGCAATGTGTCCCCTAAATTTCAATTCCTTATCCACCAACACTCCTAAATCTCGTGCCTCATCAATTTCCTGGAGCACGGTTCCACCAATGCAGTAAACTGCCTCCCATCTTTTCACCCCAAAATGCATAACCTTACATTTTGCCACATTAAATTGACATCCATTCTCCCTAGCCCAGACCTCCAATCTATCCAAATCATCCTGCAAAATTTTGACGTCATCTGCATTCACTATTGCCCTACCCAACTTCGCATCATCCGCAAACAAATGAACTGTTCCTCTCAGATCCTTTCCTATATCATTTATGAACAAATTAAACAGCAGTGGTCCAAGAACAGATCCTTGTGGTACACCACTAGTCACAGGCCGTCTAGTGGACTCTACTCCTGAGTAAACCACTCTCTGATATCTCTCCGTCAACCACCCTCCTATCCATCTCACCAACCCTATGTCCATTCCCATATGCTGCAATTTACTGATTAGAATTCCATGTGGTATCCTGTCAAAGGCCTTTATCCAAGTGTCCAAGTGTGAGCAAACAAAGTTTGCGCCTGAAAGTATCTTCAGGACTGGGGTAAGGTGGTACATCACCGGGCACTCCTTGCAAAGGTGGAGCAAGCTACCAACACTCCTATCTCAGTATCTCCCATAATGCAAAACACATCTCCATGCAGATATGTCTAATGTTATGCATTAAGGGAAGGGCCACAACCCAGACTAGTTTCGACCTTTATTGAGGTCTCTTCAGTGGGAGCCAGGCCCAAGTGGAGATACCAGGCAGAAGCATTAGCAGGTCATCTCTACCTATAAGAGTTGCCAAATGGTGTGCCACCCTTTTTTAATAAATTACTCTGGATTTAGAGAAAGATGTTGAAAGTTTATTTTTCACTTGGTTAGAGTATAATAAATTTAGTTTAATCCTTTATCCAAGTGTGAGCAAACAAAGTTTGCGCCTGAAAGTATCTTCAGGACTGGGGTAAGGTGGTACAACACCATAGTCTGGGTTGTGGCCCTTCCCTTAATGCTTAACATTAGACATATCCGCAAGGAGATATGTTTTGCATTATGGGAGATACTGAGATAGGAGTGTTCGTAGCTTGCTCCACCTTTGCAAGGAGTGCCCCGGTGTTGTACCACCTTACCCCAGTCCTGAAGATACTTTCAGGCGCAAACTTTGTTTGCTCACACTTGGATAAAGGATTAAACTAAGTTTATTATACTCTAACCAAGTGAAAAATAAACTTTCAACAGTCTATATTCCTGTAATTAAAGTCTCCCATCAGGATCACTTCTTTTTACATGCCCAACTAATTGGGCACGTAAACAACAACTTTTACATGCCCAATAATCCTGTCAGATATACTAACCTGTTTATTTCAACTTCACACCACACATATTCAAAATCTGTGTATGCACTATCAACTTCCACACTTTGCAGACACAATTCCTTTGCAATCAATTAACAGCACTCCCCCCTCCACTTTTCACATTTCTATCCTTCTGGAAAATTATATATCCTTCTAGTTCTATTCCCGACATTACATCCTCCTCATACAACCAAGTTTCGCTTATTCCAATTATTTTTGGGCATATACTGTCTCAATCAATGCAACACACTCAGCTCTCTTGTTTTTAATGCTCCTTACATTTGTGTATAAACATAACAATCGCTATGCATTTGAGGCCATAATACCAGCACCAACATTCTCTATTCTAGCTGCTATACCACACCTCTCTCTTCAGTCTGACCACTCCCATTTCCCTGAACCTGACTCTGATTTCCATTCCTGTCTCGTCCTCACCTTTATGCACTCATCTTGTGCTGCTGCAACCACATCTTCAACCTCATATCCATCTTCCTCCTGACATACAATCTGTTGATTTGTGCCATCCTGTGAAGGTAGACTCTGATCATTTGCTACATTAACTTCTTGACTCTGTGCCTTATCAGAAAACAATAGCCTTTCTAAATGCCCAACACCAAATCCATTCAAATGTAATCCATCAGCTTTATACTATTCCAACTTCCCTTCAAATTCACTCCACAGATTTACAAATTGCAAACCCCCTTTGCCTCACACAAGTCAGCCATCTTACTATTCATTATCTCTGCTATCCTCCTCAGTTCACTGTTGTCATATCTGAGCAACACGCCTACAGCTTTCCCAACAACACTATTCTTCTTTACCTGCTACAATAACTTTCTCAAGTTTCTATTAACATTATTTTTTCTCTCCAACTAAGTCATTTGTGCCCACGGCTATGAAACAGGTATTTCCACTATACTGCTTACTGTTCTCATCCTAATACCATTTCCAACAATCTGTCATTCTTCCATATTGATCCTTCCTTCCACTGGGTCCAGCTTAAAAAAATTCCCTAGGATGTAACTGGGCTGTTTTGCCAGCTTCTTTTTGCTTTTTATTTCCCTTTTCCTTCCTTATGCATCTGTTACTTTTCTTATCTGTGAATTATATCAATTGTACAGCTGCTGACTATTCTCCTGCTTATACCTCCCTCACATTTTATTACTCTACACTTTATTTATAATCTTGTCGATCATCTACTTTGTGTCTACTCCGACCGTCATGACTCTAGAATGTAATATGATATAAATACTTTCATGAAGAAGAAAAAACTTACAAGAACTAAATTTTAAAACTTTTATCATTTTTGAATAATATTAATTGAAAACATAGACTTGAATCACAAATGAAAATAATAGGTAATTGCCTCTTTGTTTTTCTGCAACTTCTTCCTTATACTTTTCAAGAATAGCTTCATCTACTTCCCTTGAAATAGATTCTTCCAGTCCCAAATTATGAAGATGATGCCACACAGCAACTATCAAAATACATAATACAACAATCACACATTTATAAATTATTAAACCTTAATGCTATAACTACATATTCTAAAAGCAGCATTAAATGTTACTGAAGGACTGTTAATAACTGTAAACCTGAAAGGTTGCAGAGACTTTTCAGTATCTCTTTCCCAATTCATGATGACAATACTAGAAAAGACTGTAATTGAAATAAAAACAGAGGAGGGAAAAAGTTATTCAAACTAGGTTTAAATTTTTGCCGATAACTTTAAAAAATATGTATACAAAGAAATGTTTCTAAGACAGTGTTGAAACCAGTTTAAGTTATGGATCTGACAGTTAGGTTAGAAATAAAGCACTTGATCAAAGATACATGATGATTTTGAGAAAAATTATGGGAGTGAAGCAGGTCTTCACATCTCACCATCACTGAGGTTGATGACAGCAGTCTAGATAAAAGGCCATGTTCCTCTAACCCTAGCTGGTATTTATTCATATATACTGATAGAGTCGATTTTGTCTATCATATATTTATTTAAAATTGCACTTGAAAAATAAATAAATAAAGCAACAATCCAGAATTTCCAGACAACTGATCTTAACCATTTTCCCATAAACTTTTAAATCATTATAGATATCAAAATAGTGTATGCGTGGATAGGCTTATGTGTTCATCAGACATGTTGTAATAGGTTTCACGGTATAAAAAGAACACAGATGGTTAAGAAAATAACTATTTATTAACTTAAAAGCTAATATTTCGCTGGTATTATATCCAGCATCTTCAGAGCACACAACACAAAGTTTGTTACAAAGGCAAGACAACCACAATCCGGTGTAACATTGGGGATAGTATAAGTGATTGCAGCGTGCAACACAAGACTAAAGTCCTAATATAGTTCTAAAGTCCTATATCAAAATAGTGTATAAATGCCTATATTTACCTTTAAAACAAAAGAGATTTTATAGCAAACTACATAAGTTTTTCTTATAATTTATATCAACATTTAACACACACATTTCACATAATGATAAATATATACAAGATGTTTCATGTTTTTCCTTTTCCCTTTATAAAATCTTTAAATTCAAAATATCTTCTTTTCACACATTATGTGATAAAAATTTCAGGTTATTTATATATATATATATATATATATATAAATAAATAAATAAATATAATTTATATATATATATAAATTATATTTAAACATTTAAACAATAATCTTAGCTACAATTTGCCTGATTCCCATAGTGCAGTAATCCAGTACTGGCGCTCAAAAATTAGCTGTCGCACACATTCTACTCATGCCAATGGTAGCACGCGGTCACCTATTCAAATACGACTGTTACTATTCTGCTTTTTATTAAGCTGTAAAGTTCATTTTTTACCGTGTTATTTTATATCTTATGTTTTTATTTCTCACCTGAAGAAGTCGGAGCACCGATGAAACTAGTTGTGATGTATTAAAGGTTTTTGTTATACTTTCTCGGGTTCTAGTCAGTTAAATTTATTTTCATAAATATATATATATATATAAAACTATTGAAAACAGCTGCATTAGGTATGAAGTTATAAACTTGTTGTCCTGTATAACAAACTGAAGTAAAAACTTGAGTTTTTATTTAGTTATATATTTTGCTGGAAAAATTCGGTGAAATATTTAACACTGAAACAGTCTATGACTACAATTTAAGTCATATCTATAAAACTCACTAAACTTAAGTACTTTAGATTTTTCAAGCTATATAGACTGTTAATCCTATAAAGTGTGAAATTATATATATATATACACACAAGGAAGACTAAACTGAAATAAATTTTGTCTCCCTTACTCGAACTTGGCCTACAATTTCATCGTATAAAAGATTATAATTTTAGCATTAATTAATATTAAAATGATACTGTTTTATTATTTTTTTTAAAGAAAGTATTTTCAATTCTAAATACAATTTAGATTATTCTGACATAAGTAAAATCAAATTGAAAAAAAAGCTTAAACACAATTTCATAACATACTTACTCATTCTAGTTCGGATTTTGTCTGCAACAGAAGGGACCCTGTCCAACATTGCAAAACTCTGGTTGGCAATATGATTAAGGGCATCTAAATGTTCTAGGATAGCCTCTTTTTCCTTGACAGCCTGTTTTAAGTTGGAATTCAACAGATGCCGATAATGATGTAATGTATGAGTTCTGTCCTTCTCTAATGCACGTAGCAATTTTTCTAAACATTTCTCGATGCGTTTTGTCTAATGAGAATAAAAAATCATTAATCAAGTGTCAATAACAACTACACTTACCACTATATTTAAAATGTAAACAATTCCCAGTAGCTAAATTGTGTATGGAAAATAATATATATGTACACCAAAGAAAACCAATAAGCAGAGAACAACATCCTAATCCAAATAATAAATTGTTTAATTCAGAAATAATACTATGCAAGTGAAAATATAAAAGAAAAATAAAGATATCAATAGGTATATTCTGAGCATTTAACATCTGTATCTCCACATTTATTTTAAGATGAGGAAAATAGCAGGGGAATATAGGAGAAAAACAAAAGAGGGGAGAGTTGACACACCATGTCACCAACATTAAGAACATATCAAAGAAATAATTCATTTAAGAGTCATATATTATTAAAGGGAATGGAAAAGATTAAGCAGGAATATAATTTTCTTGGGAAGAAATTATACTCTTATAATTTACTTTCTAACAAATGAAAAAACTTTCTGCATCTATCTCTGATGATGTAATGATCCAGAGTTTTAATAATAAGGTGATAGAATTGTTTGAATATTGTAGAAATCATATACAAGTAGCAAATGAGAAATATATGATTTCTGCATTTATTCAATAGTATCTTCCTGGGTCTGGCTCCTGCTGATGACATTTAATAATGTTTATCTTTGAGCTTGCTTTCTACGGAGTGAGTGGTTCTGCTTGGAGGCAGGTTTCTGTCTGTCACTAAGTGGTGCTACTGTTGAGCTTCCTGTCCTGGAGTGATTCAGGTCAGTAGTGATGAGTTTAGTAGCGATCCTTTAGAGTTACTCAGTGAGATTTGGTGTGATCCTTAATGCATAGCATCATACTCTTCTGAAAGGAAGTGTGCTTTGCATTATGGTATACTAAGGTAACTGATGTGAAGTCATCATACAAGTAGCCTAGTCATGACAATACTTCACATATAAACTTTGTTCATACACTTGGAAAAAAGATTAAAAAAGAATATAATTTCTTGGCAATATGATTTACTTAATATAATGTTTTAAATCAGTGCTTCCCAAACTTCTGGATGTCAGGGCCCCCTTTGCAAAAATTAAAATATTTCACGGCCCCCCTCGAAATAAAATCGTAATAGAGAGATATATTATTATAATATTTGTTGTATTTATATTCAATACAAAACATACACAGCGAATATTGCAAAAATCAAATGCAAATATTACATTTTTTGTCTCTTACCGTTTGGTTCTGAAGACAATGCGGGCTGTTCTGGTAAAATATGAAATACTGTCCTTTTTTTTTGAGTCTGTTTCTGCTTCTTCTGATTGTTCGTGGGAATTTTTTTTTTATTTTTTATCAGCCACTTATCCATCTCAGGGTTAAATTTTTTAACGTAGAATAGATCAAATAATATCACCACTTACCAATACTGGCACTCCACAGACTGATAACATGAAATTAGTGAATATTACCTGAATAAGGGAATCCCCGGACGAGGAACATTTTTCTCTTTTGTGACTTTTCTCCCTTTAAGGTAATTAAGCCTAACGCGAAACAGACAGCAAAGGCAGGTTATTAAAACATGCATATGATTGGTGCGGTATTAACAAAAGATTGCGCAACCGAAAGATAAAAAGCATAGCTGACAATTGAGTTGAAATGCTAACTCTCTTCAACCGAATTCCATATGTGAAACTGCCATAACATTCATTATATATATATATTACTTAGTTTTAAAACTTTTCACGAATTTTAACATGTTTACAATTTTAACACGTTCGGTTGAATTTTATTGCTGTCTTGGGAAATCGAACTCACACACATCTAATTAATAACAATAGTTTTTAGTTAGATACTGTGTTTGCCCATGCAACATATGGTTTTGTTTCGGTCTATACAGCATAGTTTCTGTATGAGGGGACATGTGATTCATTAATTAGTGTGTTTTTATCCCGGTTGTCTCTAATTGCACTATTTGTTGAGAAATATATTACACAGACTGCTCATACCTTATTCACTGGCATAATAAAAGTACTTGTTTTTATTGTCTCTGCAGTATAGTGGCTGTTAGGGAGGGCGTGTTGTTTACCACTGCAAGCGAGTTACTATCTCCCCACATGAACTTGTTTAAGCTTTTTTTCATGCGTGAAGTATATGCAAAACTTTTATTGGTAACAGAAAACCAGCTCAGATGACAGTGATAATATAAAACGAGTTTTGATATGTATATAAAGTCAATATCAACAGTTCTTGATATTAAAATATAAAAAATAACAAAAAAGAAATAATAAATAATAAAAGTTAAATACGTTTCTTTTAAAATAAAAAAATTTACTTAGTCTTAAAACATTTTAAATTTGTTTTCATTATTTTACGGCCCCCCTCAACAAAACCTATGGCCCCCAAGGGGGCTGCGGCCCACAGTTTGGGAAGCGCTGTTTTAAATAACAGCTTCACATATGTAAGAGAATTTATCAAATAGAATTTAATTTCATTCAGTGAGAAGGCAGAAGAACTGGTAACAATATTTAAATTCTGAATATAAAAACAAGTCATACAACATGCGTATGTATCAAGTGTCTCGGTTGCAGTTGTACAGAACAAGGAAACACTTTAAGAGTGCAGAGACATGGTATTGATGTATAATTTAAATTAATTAAAAAAATTATAAACAAATAACAGCAATCACTTTCTAAAACTTAGAGATAGGCATACAGCCTCTCTGATTAAGATTAGGATAGTAGCATAAGGCATCACATGATTTAAAAAATAGATGATCAAATTTGAACCTACTGTAGTCTGTAGTGTAGCATCTTGGTATGGTTCCAGTGAACTCTATGTGTAGTGTCGATGGCATGAGAAGCAACCTGAAGCTTCAGATTCCAAAAACCTTATATCATCTTGAAGTTCTTTAGATTCTAAGAGTAGCAGAATGGCCAGTCTGTCAGTGCCATGTTCTTATTTTCCAGAACATTTGATGAGACAGAAACAAGACATAAAATACAACAGGAATGGTCAGAAAGCATCATTTTGACAGAATGAACAGCAAAAAAATATCAAACCTACAGAAATTCTCAGCCTGGGTAGAGATGCCAAAACATAAATCTCAGTTTCAATCCATCCACCACACACAAAGTTGAATTATCAGTTAACCACAATCAACACATGCCAGAGAAGACAAATAGATATCAAGCTATCTAATGTGGGGATTTGAACAACCTGAAAAACCTGAGCAACCACAGCTCAAGCTGGTTTCCCCTTCTCTGATTCCAATGATCAAGCCAGGAGGGATGCTATGGTATTTGTTGTTAGCAATGATCCACCCACTCACTAGAATACCAGATATCCTTACCATTCTGCTAATGTTCTTAATCTTTCCTTAACTAGGTCTTCCAAAGAAACTGCAGTTATCAGTTCTCTTGGTAATTCAGACAATAACCATATGTTCCCCTTACTACGAATTCTTTCAACTATTCTATAATCTTGTATCCTTTTTCATTACAATGGTGACAAATGCGATGAACACTGACCAACTCTTTATAGTGGCCTGATTACTGTTTCCAATCTCCTAATGCAAACACACCTGCACTGACTAAATAATAGAAGTAATTCTAACTGAAAGGTGAGCCAACATTTCCCATTCCACCAAAAATCTTTCTCCAAGCCTCAGTTCTCCAACAAGTGTAAGGCAGTAAAAAAAAAAAAAATCCTGAATACAAAAACAAGTCATACAACATGCGTATGTATCAAGTGTCTTAGTCGCAGATGTACAGTAGGAGGAAACCACCTATTTTAGCTGTTCTGAGTACTCTTTTCCCCAGATGGTGATATGATAGAGATGTACAAGTTGGTAAGGGGTTACTATAGGATTAACGTTGAAGAGGTTTTCCATAAAATGGTGGAAGATCAGTGGAAAAACAAGATGTCATCCCTGGAAGCTGTATAAGAAAGGTGTGAGAAAGGGAGTGAGAAGCAGGTTTTTTGCATGGGGAGTTGTGAATTATTGGAATGTAGTGCTTGAGAGTTGATGTCTGCAGAGTATTTGAATATATTTAAGGCAATGTATGATCAGCTGTGTGTATATGACAAAGGGACCTCTCATTTCCCATTTGATTCCATGGGATTCTTAGGATCATCATCAGTTGCATCAGTCTTGGGACTGGTAGCTCAGCAGCAATTTCCTCCATTCTGCTCTGTCATTGGCTTTCTTCTTAACCTCCTGGTAACTCCTCAAACCCGTGCTGCCTTTGACTTGGTCAAGAAAGCTTTTCCTTGGTCTGCCTCTTCTTCTTTTCCCCTCTATTTTGCCTTCAGTTATTCTTTTCATAAGTCCATCATGTCGAAGTATATGTCCAAACCACCTATCCCTTCTAATTTTGATCGATTTTATTAGAGTTCTTGTTTTGTTTATCTCTCTCAGGACTTGTTGGTTTGATTTTTTTTCTGTCCATTTTATTTTGTTCATGCGACGCCAGCACCACATTTCAAAAGCCTCCAATCTTCTTACATCTTCTCTGCCTAGAATCCAGGTTTCACATCCATACAGTGCAATGCTCCATATCAATGTCTTTACTATTTTTTTTTTCAATTGTAGGTTGAGGTTTCCTGTTAAAATGCTTTTCATCTTAGAGAATTAGACTTTTTGTTGTTTATTCTTGATCTTATGTCTTCTCTTGTTCTGCCATCTTCTGTTATTAGGCATCCTAAATATTTAAAACTTTTCACTTGTTTTATTTGTTCCCCGCTGATGTCTATATGCTCTGTATTGATAGGGATTTTGCCTGTAACAATGATTTTAGTCTTATCTGTGTAGATTTTCATTTTATATTTTTCAAGGTTATTATTTAGTAATTCTAGCATTGTTTTTAACGTTCTTCTGTTTTCTGCTACAAGGGCTATGTCATCAGCAAATCTTATACACACGACTTGCTCACCATTTATCTTTATGCCACTTTTTATCTTTATTTATTTTATCTTTAGTTTCCTGAATGGCCTTTTCAATATATAAATTAAATAAAAGTGGTGAAAGTATACATCCTTGTCTTAATCCACTCCTGATATTTATTATTTTCTCCTTATCATTGATTTTAATCCGTCCATTTTGATTTTTGTAAATTTGATAAATTATTTTCCTATCCCTCAAATCTATGCCGATATTAGTTAGACAATTTAGGAGTATTTGCTGGTTTACTTTATCAAACGCTTTCTCTAAATCAAGGAAGCAAATGTAAGTATTTTGACTAAGGTCTAATCTTCTCTCTATTATTGTTCTTAAACAGAGTATTACCTCTCTTGTTCCTTTATTCTTTCTGAATCTAAATTGGTCTTCATCCAATAGACAATCTATTTTTGAATAAATTCTATTTTGAATAATTTTTAGCAGAATTTTGCTAACATGTGGGATTAAAGCTATTGTTCTAAATTGGCTGCATTTGTTTGCATTATTCTTTTTTGGTATTGGTATTATGGTTGATTTCATAAACTCCTTTGGTATTTCTCCTCTATCATAGATGTGGGCTATTAATTGATAGAGTAAGGTTTTTGTCTCATCACCTAGATTTTGTAGCAGTTCTATAGGAATATTGTCTACACCTGGACTTTTTCCATTACTCATTTCGGACAGTGCTTTATCAAATTCTTCTCGCATTATTGGGGATCCTAGATTATCTTCATTTTGATTTTCTATGCTGATATCGACATCAAGTTCGTCGCCATTATAGAGATTTTCAAGATAGTTCTTCCATTCCATTAATATATCCTCAGATTCTATTAGTAATTTTCCATTTTCATCTTTGATGGCATTGTTTTTGCTGTTCTTATTAAATTTGAAAGTCAGTTTGTTAATTTCTTTATAGGCTTTCTCTATGTTTTCTTTTTTAAATAATTCATCTATGTTATTACACTGTTCTTCCAGGTATTCTTTTTTGGCTTGTCTACATTTTCTTGTAATTTGATTTTTAAGATATTTGTATTTGGCCACATCTTCTTCTTTAACAGCATTTTTATATTTTCTTCTTTCATCCATAAGGCCAAGTATTTCATCTGTTATTCAATGTTTTTGATGAATTTGTAATTAACTCTTTAATCATATTCTATTGATTTTCAATATTATTCTGACTATTTATGTTTTCTGGAATGTTATGATCAGTTGCCTCTGGTTTGTATCTTTGGATTTGTTTCCTGTTTCAGTTCTGTTTTCATTAAGACAAGGTTATGGTCACTACTAATGTCGACACTTGGATAGCTTTTGCAATTTTTTATTTGGTTTCTGTATCTTTTCTTGACCAATATATAATCTATTTGAATCCCCAGGTGTTTTCCAGGTGTATCTTCTTCTTTTTAGCGCTTGAAATAATGTATTTGCTATAACTAACTGTTTTTGTGTACAAAATTCTATTAATTGCTTTCCTCTTTCATTCCTACGTCCAAGACCAAATCTTCCTGAAACATTATCATTGCTCTCTTCTCCGACTATAGCATTCCAATCTCCCATTATTATTGTATTGTCTCTGTCTTTAAAGCTGCTCCAGATTTCTTCTATTTGTTCATAAATTTCTTCTATTTCTTCATCGCTATGTTGTGATGTTGGCATGTAGACCATTATAATATTGAGGTTTACTGGTTCATTTTGAATGCTTATCGCCATGATTCTGTCACTATAGTTAATTATTGTAGTGATTAACTTTCCAACTTTTTTATGAAGCATTACTGCAACACCTGACTCGCCCTTCTTTTGTCCTGAATATATTATCCGAAATTCTCCACTCCAGAAATCACCCTGTCCCTCCCATCTCGTCTCACTAATGCCCAGAATGTCTATTTCAAGTCTTTCCATTTCTTTTTTCACATTTTCTATTTTACCTGGTTCTAGCAGTGCTCTTGCATTCCATGTTCCTATATTCAGCTTATTTCTTGTCTTCATTTTTGAATAAGTACCAAGATTTCGTTGGCTGTCGACCTGAGAAGCCCGGTTACTGGCCACGTTACCCGGTTACCCAGTTAATGCCCAGAATCTCTATTTCAAGTCTTTCCATTTCTTTTTTCACATTTTCTATTTTACCTGGTTCTAGCAGTGCTCTTGCATTCCATGTTCCTATATTCAGCTTATTTTTTGTCTTCATTTTTGAATAAGTACCAGGATTTCGTTGGCTGTCGACCTGAGAAGCCCGGTTACTTCTCCTGCCAGGCATGACTTCTTCAGTGAAGGCTCCATCGCCAATCTTGATTTCATTTTTAACTTCCACTGCTGCTTTTACTTGGGAATGTAATGTGGTGGTTTCCCCTTGCCTTCCACATCGCAGTATTGTAACATGTATGCTACAGGAGGTTAATACAAGTAGCGCTGCTGCCCACTACTATAACTATTAGTGGTTAGTTGAAAGAGGAGGAAACACCCCTAGCCCTCGAGTACTCTAATAGCTTCAGGGAGAATGGAGGACCTCCTCCTGAGGTTAGTAAGCAAGAAAAGAGACAGACAGAAAGTTTAAAGTAAAGAATCCTCATTAAGAAGAATGTTAGTATGAGGATAGAAGCAGGAAGTGGAAGAGTTAGAGAAAAGTATGACCAAAAGCTTTGAAATAGATCATACTTAGCTCTGGGACCCCGGGTTAGCCATGCCTGTGCCTGCAAGTCGCAAGTCTAATGGGGAAGGTCTTAGGATAATTATTATTTCCAGATTGTCCAAATTTTTTTTTTTTTTTACTACCATTTTAATGCATCAAGTTATGTACATTTTGATTCCTTACTTGATTTTCAGATAACATAATTTTTTCAAGATAGCAACCACCTATTTCAGCTGTTCTGAGGTACTCTTTTCCGCATTTTATACTCTTACCATGCAGGCACTAGACTGAATCTGCAAGTTTGATTTCTTTGTTGTGTTTATTTTATACATGTAGTGGAATATGTATCACAAAATCACCCTTTTTTTTGTTGAAAGTTTTTCCACTTGGTTATAATATAAATTAAAGATACCAAGAAATTATCAAAAAGTACCAAGAGATGTGCTTTGCATTATGGGATACTAAGGCAAGTGATGTGAAGTCACACCACCTTTACCACGAGTTGCTCCAGTCCTGAAGATACTTCAGGTGCAAACTTTGTTTGCTTACACTTGGATAAAGGATTAAACCAAGTATATAATGTCTTGGTATCTTTATATTTATTGATTTTTTTTATTTCTCTCTATATATTTTTTATATCAGCTCCACACACAAGAGAGGTCCCAAGTCCTATAACATGACAATGCTGTGTGTGGGTAGGTTAGATATGGAAGAGAGGAATGTGTTGATGTGCTTTTTGAAAACTGAAGGTTGTAGTCATTGTGGAAGACTGTTTCAAGGAGCAGAGAATGAGAAGTTGGTTCAATGAGTTTGGAGTTGAACTGTAAATGGGTGTTGACTGGCGGCTGTTGGTGTTCATATATGAGAGTAAAGGAACGTGAAGGGATTGTAGTGGCCAGTTCAGATGAGCAGTGTCCATGAAATTATCTTCAGCAGAGGCAATGCATCAACAGAACATCAATGAGAAAGTGACTGGAGGGAGGTGATGAAAGAGGGGTCATCAATTAAGCAAACTACTCGCTTCTGTATACAATCAAACATTCTAAAGGAAGTTTTAGGTACATCACCCCAAATGTGGGAACAGTGTTCTAAGATTGGGTGGATTTAAGCCTTTATAAAATGTCAGGCATTGAACAGGAGAGAAGTGCTGTTTGGAACAGAAAAGAATATCAAGTTTTTGTGAAGGCTGAAGAAGCTATGGGCTTGATGTGTTCATGCCAGGATAGACTGGATGTGAAAGTCAACCCAAAGAGAGAACCTTGGTCCTGGTTGGTGAGAGGAATATTGTCAAAAATGAGGGGGAGAGAGAACAGAATGGTGTTTCTTTCTAGAAATGAGACAGAACTGCATTTTGGTGGCATTAAAATATACCAGGTTATCCTCGTTCCACTTGAGAATGGAAAGGAGATCTGTGTTTAGGAGATTGGTTAAAGAATATCTTGAAGCATGAGTTACCTGAGCAATACAAGGTTTTGAAAATGAAAAGAGGAATGGAGAGTAGTGTTGTTAGCAAAACTATGAATAGGAATGGATGTCATGGAGAGAAGATCATTTAACGTATAGGAGAAAGAGCACTGCTGACAGTACTAACCCCTGGGGGTACCAGCATTAACTGAGAAATCTGATGAAAAAAAACAATCTACCATAATCTGCAGTGAATGGCCAAGGAGGCAATTCATTCCCAAAGGGAGGGAGGAATATAATAGGATGGCAGCTTGGTAAGCAGGCTATGATGCCAGACTTGAGAAAATGCCTTGGAAATATGGAGTGACCACTTGAGATTCTCCGAACTTTTCCATGGCTTGCATCCAAAGGTGGGTGAAGTTAGCAAGGGGGGGGGGCAGTCTGCTGTAGAATGAGAATTGCAGGATTCATTTTGATGATCATTAAGTAATCACTGGATCTCCAAGTAGTAAAGCAGCCGGCTATTGATGACCTGCACAATTATTTTTGAGAGTACCGAGTCAAGCAATGGGGATGTGATAGTTTGATGGCTGACTTATCTTTTTTGGGGGAGGAATAGGATGGACAAGAGCTTCCAGGTTGTGGAATAGATGCCAGATGAGTGTGACAATTTGAAGAGACAATGCAGGACAGATGTGAGTTCGGGAGCATAAGCTTTTAGTACAACTGGAGGAAAACATCAAGGCCAGGAGACTTTTTTAAAGTCTCCTGGCCTTGATGATTTTTCTGATGTCCTTCTGGTGAAATTTCAGAAGATGCATACCATGGATAATTTGTGAAATGGTGGGAAGAGTTCTTTCTTGGTTGTTTATGCAAGAGTTGGAGGAAAAATAATCTGATGCGAAAAGGTCTGCGTTACATGTTTCTTCTAAGTGTTTCTCAACATCTGCAAAAAAATTAAAAATGGCTGATTTTGAAGCCCCAAAAAAGTTGGGGGGGGGGAATAAAAATTTGAAATTTTTTTATAAGATACTCTTCACAGTAGCTATTCTGTTATTTTCTCCTCTTCAGCCTAAAAAGCAACTTTTGACAATGAAAAGAAAACCATTTTTTTTTTGTTGCATGTTTTTTTCAGCATATTTAGTACATCCACTTATTAAGACAGAATTTTTTAGAGCTCCAGAATGGTGTGAAGTAATCAAATTACATGTTACCAGCATTAATGCAAAAGCAAAATAAAATGCTAAAAAATACAAATTTAACTTATACTAGTAAGTTAGCTATGTGGGCAATGTAATTTTGTATTGTCGACAGTGAACTTTCCAGTTTTAGTCAATATTTTATATACTTGTACATAACTGTTAATTTTCTTTTTAAGCATTCATTCATTTATGAGTTACTTTCCCATTTGCTATTGTCACATGGCACACTACTTATGATCCTAAAAAAAGTGCAAATTGTCTTGATAAGCAGATGTACAAAATATGATGAAGGATGCAACCAAAATTGTGGTTTTTCTTAATTTTCAAAGGCTGTCTAGGCTGAAAACAACAGAATGGGACTAATTTTGCTTTATAGCCACTAATAATTTCAAATTTTTAAAGAGCCCACACTTAACTTTTTTTGTGCTTCAAAGTCAGCTATCTTTAAATTTTTGCAAACTTTGAAGTAATGCTTTTCAAAAAAGAAACACTTAAATCAAGATGATTTTGTGTGCACATTTTATTACATTCATAAATGAAACAAAAAATCAGACTTGCAGATTTAACCAAGGGCTTACAGGATACAACAGAAAATGGGGAAAAAGAACACTCAGAACAGTCAAAAGCAGGTAGCCACCATCTTGATAAAAGTTTATCTGAAAATTTGAGTAAGGAATGAAAAAAGAGCACAACTTAATAATGGCAATACAAAATCGGAATCTGGAAACAAGCTGCGATTAATTTTAAAATCCTCTAAAATTGTAAAAATTCTGTTGATCCACTGAATAAAAATGATCCTCATAATTAATAAGATGCCAAGAAAGAAAAAATTATTTATTTCATTTATTTTTATTTTTCATCTAAAGGATAGGGTAACCAAATAATTGGTTATTTGGCTACTATGTCCTTTCACATGAAATGACCCATAAGTAATATGATAATACCTTTGGTGGATTTTGATCAAGGGCAGCTGTATAGCAATCCATAGCTCCTTTTTTACGCATGTTGATGATACTATTTACACGTTGTTGATGCATGGATGCAAGTTGTCTTTTTTCTGCAGCTCCCTCTTCTTCTAATGCCTCTACAGTTTTTTGAAATCTCTACATAGAATGAAAAATAAGAAAATTCTTTTAACCTTACATTTAGTTCCTTTAAAGAGAGAGAGAAAGAATGACTGCAAGTTGCACTTCCAAAATTGTCATGTGTATGCAATGTATACTAATGGCAAAACATAACACTAGTAATCAAAACATGCAATATACAAACCATATAAATTTAGATGTAATTTATTTTAGTGTAATATTAATACTATAATTATGTATGCAGTTTCAGATGCAATCATTAGATTATGCATCTTGAGCCTTTTGTTCCATTGATGTTTTGCTCTTTCTGATGGTAACTAATAAGGTTAGTGAAATATCAGCTTTATTAAATACAGTGGATTAATCATAGCAAATGCTATTAAAACAAACTCACTATAATTTGAAAAATTGTTGCTTTATTCCTCATAGCACTGACAAAGAAATGTACTACAGCAAACCTTTTGCTACAATGGACTCTAGTTTGAGATTATGAGAGGTGGCTGTACACCACTTTTATATAATGTATATTTTCCATTTTTAACAGTAATATCAAATAAACATAAGTTATAACCCATTTTATTTTGAAGATTTCCATGGTAAGAGATCTAATATAATACCAGTAAACCACATAAAACAAACTGGTAGTAAAAATATTTTATTTAACACTTAACTATAACAATCACAATGCTAAATATTTAAAAAAAAAAAGACTAACAATAGAATGTACATCTGTGCTATGTAGTAACATGATGGTTAGTTGTGTTATGCACACTATTGGTGTCTACATGCATTAGATGTTTTATGAGAGAAGTCCAGGCTTGTTTGTGGATATTTTAACATTTTATACAACTGTTTTGGGATAGAAGCTCAGGGGTAGAAATTGGAATCTACATAGATCATCTCAGTTCATTGCCACATTACCACATGTTTGGATTCTGTTGTACTGGCAATCCTGATTTGTTTTCTTTCTTTTTTTTTTTTTCTTTATATCCTTAAAATGCATATCTCTACTGACCTTCCTGTCTGTCCTAGGTGACAGAACAAATCACAAGTACAGATGATCTTGTAAACACCACGTTTATAAGTGGCAGATGGGGAGGATATGGAGACTTAAAAAAACTTAAATCTTGAGTGGGAAGAAGGCAATTTTAATCCCTTGTTGACACATAACTTTGAAATTTTGTCCATGACTGAATGTTGGTATTTTAGGAAGCAGATGACAGTGTCGTTACCAAAAAAGTAAATTACTATTTCTAGTACAGAGGATGATCGGTTAACGAACATAATCCGTTCAAAGACAATGTTCACTACCCAAATTGTTCGTTAACCAATCATCGATTTACCATAGATTTTTATGGGAATTTGATTAATTCGTTCTGGAGACCCAAAAAAAAAAATAATAATAATAATTATATAATTTCTTACTATGTTTATTTATAATATAATAACAATAATACATACATACACAGTCTTGCATTTTCATCAGTCATGTTTTTTTTTTTTTCCTGTTTGTGGGGCGTTAAAGAATCTGTCCAATGTCAATTGCTTTTCTCTCTTCTTCGGGATTTTTCGGAAGTGATTAATAGCATTGTCGTTGTAGAGATCCCCAAGCCTATTGACCTCAACCTGGTTTCGGTGCCAGTCTAAGATCGTTGTTCTTAGAATCCTCCCACTTCTTCAAAAGATCTTTAATAGCAGATGTCGGCATTGGACAATATCCTTCTTTTTTAATGAATTTTTGAAATTTGAGACAGAACTTCTCAGCTTCTTTATCTACACTAGCAGACTCACCATGCATTACCACATGTTTAATGCCAGATCTCCTTCTAAACTTTGCAAACCATCCAGTGGTAGCCTTGAATTCTATCTCCTCATGTGACGAACGTGGACTTTGTTTCTTCAGTTCTTCGAAAATTTCTCTAGCCTTCTCTTGAATGATAGTCATACTAGTTACATTTCTTTTCATTTCCCTTTCTTTTATCCAAACTAAAAGCAATCTCTCCATTTTTTCATGGATGGCACATCTTTGTTTCTCAGATGTGATTTTCGTTACTCCTTTAACTGCTTGAGTCTTCTTGATTATATCTTTTTTAGCTAAGATTGTGCCTACTGTAGACCTGTTCAAGCCATATTACCTAGCAACATCAGACATCTTCTGCCCACTCTCTACCTTGGCTATTATCTCTTGCTTGGTTTCTATGGTGAGCACAGTTCTTGACACTCCACTCTTTTAGGCCCCATAATATTATCAGTTTTTTTTTTTTTTTTAAATAAAAAGTTCAGAAAAGCACTTACAAAAATTCAGAGAACAGAAATCAACTAGCACATGTATACAACTGTCAAAGTCTCTTTCCAGAAACCGTTCATAGATGGCAGTAAAATACAGTTCTACAAATCTTACACACAGCATCGCTTCTTCTTGTGTTTGTTCTGTGAGGTGTTCATTATCCGAACATGTGTTTGTTGTCCGAACATAAAAATCTTTCATGAAAGTGTTCGTTGTCCAATTTGTTCGCAGTCCAAACTGTTCATTAACCGATCGCCCACTGTACTTTATCAAAGTCAAACTGATATCATCTAGGGAACATTAAACTAGTATATCAAAATGCACATGTAGGTACCACATTTCCTTTCAAGAAGGAAGGAGGAGGAGCAAATTCATAGCTGTGCATCATAGTGTAAATAATGCCAGAGAAACAAAATATTATTTATTGAGTTGTTGATATACTGCTGGTTTTCAAACCAGCAAAATATTAGAACATAACAGCTCTCAACTAGGTTGTTGCAGAAACAGTTCAAATTGTAACTGAAAAGGAACCATGTCCTGTAGGGGTCAGAGAAAAGCTAAATGCAGTCTTAGATTAATGCAGCCATATTTATTGAGGTTAGAAAAGATGTTCATATCTGATGATGATACTAAAAAAAGGTCTAACTTCTAGCAACTTCCCTATATTTAAAAAAAAATTAGTGAACAAAGCAGAAATCATCAGCTCTGATGATATAAATATACTTGGCTGTTGTTTTCCCTGTTTGTCCTCGAGGCAATTCCAACAATCTGTGCTGATTTCTTCTCTCACAGTCATACTCACACAGCCACTCTCATCCACATTTGTCTAGCATTCTAAGAATGACAAATGGGTATCTTTGTGATTTTTAATCTAAGCATTTCCACTGAATGCAATTCTTATTGGTATGGAAATCCCAATTGCACTTTAAATTCTCATCATCATCTTAGTTCTCCAAGTGTGCTAAGGCTGTACTAGAGAAGAATCAAATCAAGCATATCACAAGTGGTTTTCATCAAAATCTTCATCTCCCTTTTCTGTTTATACTAATAACTACAAACTAATTATTACCACATTGAAAATTGATTTCCCAAAAATATCAAAAGCAGGAAACTTGCATCATGTACAAATGGCAGACATATGTGTACGTAGAAAAGATGTTGATGGTGCGTTGGAAATGATAAGGCAGTATCTAACACAAGCAATGCATAATTGCATACTGAGTTCTCGTATGATGCATACTGAGAGTTAAGCGAATAGAGTAGGAGTGAGATGGATGAACAGCAAAATCAAGCGAGCAGTGTTACAAAAGAAGTTATGGAAGAGGTACAAGACAGTATGCAGTGAACACATGCATGAAGAATATAAACTGCAGGCCAGGAAAGTGACAAGCATGCTTAAACAATAAAAAGTAGAATATGAGAGGAGATTGGCCAAGCAGGTTCAAGCTAATCCAAGGAAATTTTTCTGCTATGTGAAAATCAAGAGGAATAATAATAATTATGGTATGCTCACACTGGTGGATAGTTATGGTAGCAGAGTAACCATGGCAAATGACAGTGGAATTATTTAATGAACACTTCATCAGTGTATATCATAGTGGTGTGAATGATGCTGTGTGACATGTAGAAGGGAGGAAATGTATTAAGAGAATTAAAGGTGAAAGAATCAGAGGTGTATCAAGTGTTGCTTGGATGTGGGAATGGATAACATATCACCACATATTTTTAAAGAATGTGCAAAAGAGTTAGCCATGCTCTTGACCTGGTTATTTAATGAGAGTCTTGTTGTGGGTAAAGTTTCTAAGGTGTGGAAACAAGGCAAAATAATACCTCTCCACAAGCATGGCTTGAAAACAGAAGTTTCTGATTAGAAATAGAATACAGGATTGGGTTGATGGATATAAGATTCTCTATGATGGTCAGCATGGGTTTGTGAAGAGCAGGTCTTGTATTAGCAATCTGCTTATGTTTTATGATAAGATGATGAATGTGTTGGATAAGGGAGAATCATATGCAGTGATATTATTGGACTTTGCAAAAGCATTTGATATATTATCAGAAGCTGCAGAGGATAGGAATAGATAGTATATTGGTTAGATGGATTGGAAATTATCTTTCTGAAATACCAGCAAGTTGTGTGTCATGGAGCAGTGTCTCAGAAAAGGAAGGTGACCAGTGGCATGCCTCAGGATTCTGTTCTTGGGCCTCTATTGTTTAACTTATTTGTTAATGATATTTCATGTAGATTGACTGGGGATCTTCAAATGTTTGCCAATGATACAAAGTTAGGTAGAATTATCAGGAGTAGCAATCTTTACTCTATCTCTTTTCTTTTCACTTCTTCCACCAAATTTTTCATATCCTTTCTCGTTGTAATTTCTTGCCTTTCAAATCCTGCTGAAACAATCAACTCTTAATCTTCTTCCAGGTGCAAAGAGAAACATTTAGCCATACATTAAATGTTTTTCAAGTTGCTCAAGCTCACATTTTACCTTCTATCACCTGTTGCATACTCTCATTCATATTTCATCTACTATCAACTACATTCTATGCAACATTAATTTTCATACCTTACATCATTAACATTTGCTACTTCATTCCTCCACTTTCAACATGTCTCACATTTAAGGCACTTGCTCATGAAGCATTTCTGACACACCTTCTCTCTGCTCTCGCTTTCATCCCATAATCCATTCACCTTTCATAATGAGGATATCAAGAACACAAAATCCATCATATTAAACTGTTTAAACAAGGATGCCTTGGCTGGAATTGTTCTTGTTTGCATCGTTGTCATGTAAAAACATGTTTTAAACAATGTGCTTGTAAAAAGACTCACAAAACAAAACCATTCAAAAATAGAAATATTTTGCAAGTAAGGACAGCTGCTTTAAAGAAAAAAGAAAAGGTTCTTGTTAGAGACCTAAACAGCAGATTAGAAAATGAATTCCAGACATACAGAAATATTTGGGAAAAATTTAGAGAAGAGAGTAAAACTAAAACCCACATGTGTCCAACAAGAGTGTGCGAGTTTGAATCCTACATAAAGCATAAGCACTGGGAGAGTCCTCTCTGATAAAGCTTATAAGGGTTACCTTTAAAAAGATATCTGTATATTAAGATTATGTTCTACACAGCACCCATATATATTGCATATATGGATTACAGAGTTTGAGATGCATGAAAAATATGGACTTGAATGAAGTATATATATAAGACTGAAAAGAATATGGAATTTGCAATTTCGAATTTAGAAACATTAAAAAGAAGATGGAATTTGTATATGGCAACTGCAGATTTTTGCAAGGGAAGGCATAATAAAAACAAAGACATTTATGGAAGTGAAGAGGATTAGTGAGGTCATTCTTGATGAGTGATGATGATTTATGGTTTTAATAGTGCAAGGACAACAAAGGTCATACTACAACATATCAAAGGTTATAGCAGTATACACAAGGTAACACAATGACAAACATTCATGCCTGCAGCAAGATTCGAACCCACGACCTGTTGGTCAGAGATCAGGTACATTAACCACTTGGCCAACCAGGCCAGCTCTTGATGAGTCAGTAAAGTTATGGAATCATATATTCATGAGCCTGTTTCCAGCCAACCAGACTGCATAATTGGCTGGAAACAGTGATGGCAATATTTTGGTGTGGGAATTGTTCTCATCCATATTAAACACCCCTTGACTACTATTTCTTAACTAGAGAATTGTTTTGATCAGATATTGCTCTACATGGTGACAGTGTGGCCTACAGGATTTGGACTCTTCCAGTAAAACAATGCCTGTGTCATATGGCTCACAAGTAAACATAGTTTGGAGAGCATATCCAAGAATTTCATGTTCTCCCTTGGCTATCTGATTCTCCAGATTTGAAACCCATCAAACAATGAAATGCAGCATCTATCCATGAAGATAGAGTCTCACTTGGTAACTAACTTTCTGGATGTTATTCTATCTATCTAGTCTGGAATACCCCAGGACAGTAAAGTGAAATAAATGACACCCAGTGCAAGCAGTTATCTTGGCCAAAGGAAGCCCAACATGCTACTAGGTAGGTGGTCATAATTGTTTTGGCTCATGAGTGTATATAACAATGACGCGAACTAATTATATAGCAAAACTTACCACACTCATTTTCTTTTTGAAGTCCTCTGCTCCTTTGGGATCTTTCATTTTCATGTCCTGATAACGTTCCTCTAGTTCGCTCCATTCTTTCATAACCTATGCATAAAAAAAAAGGGAGGGGGAGGATAAGAACATACTGTTCATTGAAACCATGGCATTAAAAAGTCAGAAGCAATTTACTATCCAGTTATATATTCTCTTCTATTTTACTTTATATCTTCTTTCTCTTGAGTTTAATCTTCATATACTCCAATAAAGTTTTTAATAAATTTGTATTATTAATAATAACTATAAAATTTTTATTTTCAATCTATTATGAAACAATTGTATATACGTATGTCCTAAAACTTTTATAATGAAATTGCAGTTATTTATATATAAATGTTTTTATATATGATTGTAATTGCTAACAATTACAATCATATATAAATATTCCAACAAAGATATGCACAAATTCACATGGATAGAAGATGCAGGAAAAGTCTCACTGATGGTGTTACTGTTGACAACAATATCATCCCACTTGTTCAGGATACAAGAGTGTACAGATAATTTAAAATCAAAAAGGATCACCATTTACTTTTGAGCAGGATAAAACCCAATACCACAACGAAAGGTGACCTCCAATAGAGCACCATGTAATTGTATTTCAATTATCTGCCCCTTCAATTATCAAAACTTGCTCTTCTGATAATTGATGGGTTGGATCAGTGGCGCACTCAGGATTGAATCTTTGGGGGGAGGAGTTGAGTAGACGTTTTGCGAATACACACTACATATCGCATACGACCTATAACTGAGCATCTGCAGTGATCGCTAATTCATAAGTAGCACACAACATAAATAAAAAAAAATGAATTTTAATTAAGAAAAGATTTTTGGAAATTTTTCTAGTGTTTTTTCCTTTTCTTTGGGGGGTGCCCGGGCACATTTCCCCCCCCCCCCTCTGGGTGCGCCACTGGGTTGGATAAACAATAGATTACTGTATAAACTGTAATTTATACTTATTTTTATATTCTTATCCTTACTATATTTATATATAAGAAATAAGTAAACACCTTAATTAGGATAATAACCTGTAGTGCACACACACATACATAATTTTTCTACTTTTTAGTGCATGCAATTATTTCTTTTCCTCCATCACAGAATGAGGGAAAAACTGAAAATAAATATGACAGGATTGTTTCCTTTAGATCTCATGAGCAAGGCTTGTCAATTTGTCATATTCTTTTCAGGGACAGCCTACATCTGAATGTGTTTGGTATCAGGAGTCTAGAAAAACTAATAACTGGTATGAGGCCTAACAGAGAGAGTCAGGGAAACTAAATTATAAAAGGAGGAATGGTGTGAATGAATGTGAGTGTAAGAGCGACAATGTTATATAACTGTGCTAATGACGGGAATGGGCTTTGTTATGGAAGTGATGACGAGGAGACAACGATTTCGGCTTTATTTTCGTCCAGGTCGGACCTGTCAAACGTGTGCAAAGATGACCACATGTATAAAGCATTAAAGAAAAATGGAGATCTGCAAGTTATCCAAATGTGTCAGGCAGACTACAAACAAGATTATACAAAAGAACAAACAGGTAGATTATTATGTCTGTACATGAATGCTAGGAGTATCAGAAACAAAGGGGTAGAGTTTGTTGCCTTAGTCAATATGCTGCGACCTCAGATTGTAGGTATTAGTGAGACCTGGCTATCAGAATCAGACCTACTAACTGGTATTGAGTGTCAAGGGTACAATATTTTTAGGAAGGATAGGAGAGGAGGGGTGTGCAGCTAATGATATCGAATGACTTGAATCCAGTTAGAGTTGAGACCTATGATTGTAGTACTACTCCTAACAATATTTCATGTGGCAGTGAGTTTGAAGCCATCTGGTGTGAGGTGAAATCTAACAAGATCAATTACATAGTGGGGTGTTATTACAGACCTGTGGATCAGTTGCTAGTGATGAAGAAAAGCATCACCAAATAGAAAAGATAAGGACAAAAAGAATAACCATAATGGGAGACTTTAATTATCCAAATATTGATTGGGTAGCAGTACAATCTCATGAGAAGAATGAAAATGCATTTATTGAGCTGCTGAGGGAAAACTTCTTCAAGCAGCATGTGACAGAAGGAACTCAAGGGCAAAGAGTGTTAGATTTGATTATAGTGTCAGAGGGCGTTTCAGTTAAAGATGTAACTATTCTGCCTCCATTTGGTGATAGTGATCATGCAGTACTCACTTGGGAAGTGATTAAGAAGTTTATGAATGTTCCATTCAGAAAAGGTTACACGCTGAACTACAAAGCAGGAAATTATGACCAAATGAGGAGTATACTGAGTTCAGTGGAATAGGATCGGTTGCTGGATGGAAAGAATATCGATAATGCATGGGAAGCATTTAAATAATACATAAATGATGCAATATCAGAATGTGTCCTGAGAGTTCTAAGAATAAATAGGGTAGGAGTCCAATAGATGTGTAATCTTATTAAGGAAGAGATTTGTAAGAAACGGACAATGTGGAAGGAATACCGTGTGCATAAGAATGGCATCTGTTATGAACATTATAAGCATCAGGCTAGAATAATCACAGCTGTTGTACAGAAAGCAAAGTCTGAGTATGAAAAGAAACTGGCTCTGCATACTAAAAACAACCCACAAGAATTCTACCAATATGCTGCAAGTAAAAGAAAGAATAACTCTTCTAAATCCAGATGGCATGAGGGTTACAGATGCAGAAGAGGTTGTTCAGCTAATGAGTGGCCCATTTTCTTAAAAGTTATCAACATGGATATAAGCTATGCAACGTTGAGCTCACTGCTACCTCTTCACTGGATGAAGAAATGCTGGTGTATAACGAAGAGGTATTAGAGCTGTTGCACAAATTGAATAAGAATTCAGCAATAGCAACTGATAGGATATCAGTACGTGTGCTAAAAGAGTGTTCAGCTGAACTGGCTTATTCCTTTGACCAGTCTGTTTAATATTTTTTACTAAGTAATTTAAGGAAATTACAATGTCAACTAGGATATACATTAAAATAAATTTTAATATACTTCAATATTTTGGCAACGTCACGTTGCCATTTTCAAGAAACTTAAGAACAAGACACGTGCACGCAGGCACAACAAACAGTAAATGAGGAAGAAGCAGGAAGCTATTATTTCTCCTAAAGTCCTGATGGTGCCCCCCTAGCGGGCAATGTTGGTATTCTTGGGCGATTGGGCTGAAGGTCTTCTGATTCTTGGGCGATTGGGCTGAAGGTCTTCTGATTCTTGGGCGATTGGGCTGAAGGTCTTCTGATTCTTGGGCGATTGGGCTGAAGGTCTTCTGATATAGGTTTCCCAAATTTGAGGCAATCTCATGCAGCCAAATTTGTTGAGGTTTGGATTGTTTCTTACATCAGAAGACCTTCAGCCCAATCGCCCAAGAATACCAACATTGCCTGCTAGGGCGCACCATCAGGACTTTAGGAGAAATAATAGCTTCCTGCTTCTTCCTCATTTACTGTTTGTTGTGCCTGCATGCACGTATCTTGTTCTTCTGTTTAATACAAGTCCCAGAACAGGGAAGATTCTGCAGGAATGGAAGGAATGTATGTTAATTCCATTGCACAAGGGTGGTGTAAATGTCTCTTAATCTCTCTATGTCTCTCTTAAGACTGATGTATCCAACTATCAACCAATTAGTATCTCAGGAGTGGTGATGAAGATTTTGGAAAAATTTGTTAGGGGTCGCATTCAGAAACGGGCTGCCAGTGAATCTCTACTTTGCAATGAACAACATGGGTTTACTAACGGAAAGTCATGTTTCAGCAACTTGCTGACATTCTTATAACAATGTTATCAGTGAACTAGACAAGGGGAATGAATACATTGTAATGCTTTTTTGATTTTGCTAAGGCTTTTGACAGAATACAGCATAGTAGACTGTTGCATAAATTGGAGAAAATGGGTTTGGGTTATACAATATTAGCATGGATAAGAGGATGGCTGACTGACAGATATCAAAAAGTGGTATATGAGGGGGGGGGGTTAGTCTGCAAGATTTAAGGTAACATGTGGTATACTGCAAGAATCAGTGCTTGGTCCACTCTTATTCAATCTGTACATTAATGATATTGGGAAGGATTTGACGAGCGACATACAGCTATTTGCTGATGATGCAAAGATAAGTAGCGTAATCAGGAATGCTGCTGATATGCTGTACTTGGCAGAATGATTTGAACAGGCTGGAATTATGGGCAGGGGAAAATAGGTATCAGTTCAATGTCAGTAAATGTAAAGTTATTTACTTTGGTGTGGTTAGATATCCAATGTCATTTCTTCTAGCAAAATCCAATGTGGGATTATGCTAGAAGAAACTGATAAGGCTAGGGATCTTGGAGTGTTAGTAGATAGGAAGTTGAAGTTCAGGGGGCATGTGGCAAAGATTGCAAATAAAAAGCAACTCAAAAGATAATTGCAATGCTGAATAGAATGTTCACATGTAAAGATAAGGATGTCATTTTGCCTCTTTACAAAGCGTTGATAAGACCTCACTTGGACTATTGTGTGCAGGTCTGGTCTCCTGATTTCTGTTGCGTTTTTGATATATTGGAAAGAGTGCAAAGGAGAGTGTTAAAAATGATATCAGGATTGTGGAATACTGATTATGAAGACAGATTGAGAATTTGTAGACTGCAGACACTAGCAAACAGGAGAATGAGGATTGAGACTTACAAACTTCTGAAAGGGTCACACAGGATTTCAATTGACGAAATTTTTCAATGTATGGAGGGTGAGGAAAGGACAAGAGGACATCCTTGGATGCTGAGAATGAATGCTGTTAAGAAGGGGTGAGGGCTAGATTTTTCTCTCAGAGGGTGGTGCATGGTTGAAATGGATTGCCATTGGATGTTATGAGTGCAAGCAGTGTGAATGAATTCAAGAATAAGTATGATAGATGGTGTGTGTAGTATGGGCCTCCCTCATTGAATCGCTGACTCTCTATGTCTCTCTTAATAATAATAATAATGTTTTATTTAGTTATACACAATTTGTTCCTAGTTTGAAAATTTACTGTGAGTGACTTTATGTTGATGTTTTGTATAGTGAGAGTCAAATTTGTATTTGTGATCCTTATAAAAATATTTCAAACCATCTTTTTTGAACTATCTGTAGGGTGCAAAGGACAAAACTTTTTAAATATATATATAGGTTGGGAGGTTTAAAAAAAAAAAAAAAAAAATTGAATACAAAGCACAGGGAAAACAGAAATAGCTGTTCGCGCCCTTGAACAAAAACATACCCCGCAAATTGACAAGGCCATCATAATAGACAGACAAGACAATGAAACAATGCTTAGAATATCGGCAACAATAGCCATAAAATGTGACACTAACTCTATCAACGTCCTCTGGCCCTACATAATCTCTGAGGTTTGAAAGCTTCACAACGTAAAATTGAGGTCACAGCCCAGAGTTCAGATGACAACCAAGCATAGTCAAAACGGACCGCACCCTGTCAACCCCCTTTTCCCACCGCCTCAAAAAAAAACACTTGCTGTTTTCAACCCCTTTCACCCTTTTCCACCCTATATAAAAAAACGCTCTGCCCATCCCGAATAACATAATGTATATATATATATATATATATATTATACAAAAAAACCCAGGTTTTTTCTATTTTCTATTTTAATTCTCCCACTTTGCCTAAGACCCCCCCCCCACACACACACACACTTCCTTCCAAAACACCATAACTGCAGCAGTTTGCTCACCGCAGAAAGAAGACAAGCCACAACACCCAGGAAAAAGGTATGTGTAAATTTCTATTCCTTTATGCAACATATATTTGTTGGTAAATATACATCTACAATGCCCTAAGAATCCGTGAGTAAAAAGCCAATGACATTTAAACAGGGGCACTCCTAAACAGAAGCAGGCAAAATAGCCGTAAATATAATATATATATATAGGTTGTTTCAAAAGAAGACAAGCCACAACACCCAGGAAAAAGGTATGTGTAAATTTCTATTCCTTTATGCAACATATATTTGTTGGTAAATATACATCTACAATGCCCTAAGAATCCGTGAGTAAAAAGCCAATGACATTTAAACAGGGGCACTCCTAAACAGAAGCAGGCAAAATAGCCGTAAATATAATATATATATATAGGTTGTTTCAAAAGTGGGTATACTATTTTGAATGACAATAGAAGATAAATAGTGATAGGAACAATTTTTATTACTGTGCAAATGTAGCGTAACACTTGAAGTTTCGACGCATGCAATTAAAGTTTGATATAACTGCCTCCAGTAATTCTGCAGACATTCCATCTGTAATCAATTTCCTGCCACATGCAGCAGAGCATATATGGTGTAACTTCAGCAATGGCAGCAATAATTCTGGAGCGCAGCTCATCCAAATTGGCTAGTAGTGGTGGTGGTACAAAATGCTCGATCTTTTGCAAAGTCCCACAAGAAAAAATCTAAGGGTGTAAGGTTGGAGAAACACAGTAGCCATGCTATAGGCACCCTCTTTCAATCCATCTGCTTGGAAAGTGGGTGTCGAGATACGACCTTATGTCTTTCAGGTAATAAGGAAGTGCTCAGTCTTGCTGGAAATTGTGATATTAGGTACCCTTGCAGCATGTCCAGATACACACCACCAGTAACTGTAAGCTCTGAAAAAAAAAAAAAAGGGTCCATACACTTTCTTCTTGCTTATGGCACAAAAAAAGTTAGCCTTTGGGATGCAGTGAACATGTTCGATGGTGCCATGTGGATTTTCGCTTCCCCAAATTCTGCAGATGCGAGTATATACTTGCCCAATTACGTGAAAAGTGCACTCATCCTCATTTGGTTCAATCCTACTGATCATTTCCATACAGAAATCCTGGCATGTCTTCTTATCATCTTTCTTTCTTCAAATATTGATTCCACAATAAATGCTCTCATAAAACATGCCACACAGTCACATGTGGAATTCCGATTTGATGAGATGCCCATCTGGTTGACTTTTTGGGACTTCTCTGGAAACTTTCCCAGACTTCTTCCACAATAGCATCAGACGCATACAGCCTTCCCATTGAGACTGGATGATGCACAGAACAGCCTGTTTCCACAAAATTCTTGTGCCACGTATAGATCGCCTACTAGGAAGTCCTTTGCTGTATTGCATGCAGAAATTCCTCTGTACTGCAGACATTATTTCCTCAAAACTCAAGAAATCACTCAAAATAGTATAAAATAAATCATTGGAAACAGAAGAAAATGACAATATGAAAAAGTACAAATGCAGACAATAATGGAAGACAAGAAAAAGCCAGAACAGTATGGAATTATAAAAATGAAAATCCAGAATTACCATTTAAATTTCAAAATATATATATATTTTTTATTTGGTTACCATCCACGAAAGGTTATTACTAACGCTATAGTACATTTGTACCATAGGCAGGCTAAGGTTTTTTTTTTTTTTTTTCAATCCTTTTCTGAACCCGAGATGATTGCTCCTTTATAACAGTACTTCATGTAAAAAAATCGTATACAAAAACAATGAAAATGCATAAAATCTTATACAAAAAGAATAAACACAATAAATAGATAAAATATAGATGAAAATTTAACTTCACTTTATTTGTACAGAGGAGAGTTGATGGCGTGAATGGAAGGTAGTGAGGAAGGAGAGTTCATTTCCATAAAAACAGAAGGTAACTGTCCTTCTGGAGTTTTTTCTCTTACTCTTTTCTGTTTCTTCGCACCACTCGACTCTGCTTGAGACACACTGGCCCTCTGTCTCACTAAAAATCTGTCCAATGAGATTTGTTTTTGCCTGAGTTTTAAAATTTTTCTGAAGTGAGACATGGCATTGTCATTGAAAAGGTTTATGATGTGGTTTACTACAGTAGTGTCAGGGTGATATCTTTCCACAAAACTTTGCACCTCACCCCATTTTGCAGACATTTCGTTGATCGAAGAACTAGGAACATCCTCCCTCCCTTCCTCTGTCTCTGAAGACATTTCCTTCACCACCGTCTTTTGCTGCTCCTTCTGAAGGTGTTCAAGTTCTTCGGTGGTGAGCTCATTCCTGTGGTCCTCCACTAACTGCCCCACATCACCATTGTCAACTTCCAAGCCCATTACAGACTTCTTCCCAGACACAACATACTCAGCCTCAAAGCCCTCAATGTCTCTGTAGAAAGTATTTTTACCTTGGGTATAATTATGTTAAAGATACCAAGCAATTTTAAACCTGGTTTTACTCCATTTTTCCCAAGTAAGCAAACAGACAAAAATGTCAAGTTTGCGCCTGCAAGTGATGCAAGACTAGCTGATCCTACAGGTAGTGCAAGACCAAGGCAACTCGTGGTAGAGGTGGAACAAGCTCTGATCACTAATCTTAATATTTACCCTTAATGCCAAAACACATCTCCAAGAAGGGGATGTATGATGTCTTGTATTAAAGGCAAGGGGCCACTACCCAGACCGGTTTCGACCTTTTTTGAGGTCTCATCAGTGGGAGCTAGGCTAGAAATACCAAGATTTAGTAATACAGAGCTTGTAAGTATTTTACCAAAACAAGTTACCATAAGGTGTTTTAACCTTATTAAATAAAAATCTCAGGAGGAGATATAGATGTAGAAAGTATTTTTACCTTGGGTATAATTATGTTAAAGATACCAAGCAATTTACATCTATATCTCCTCCTGAGATTTTTATTTAATAAGGTTAAAACAGATGGAGATGTGTTTTGGCATTAAGGGTAAATATTAAGATTAGTGATCGGAGCTTGTTCCACCTCTACCACGAGTTGCCTTGGTCTTGCACTACCTGTAGGATCAGCTAGTCTTGCATCACTTGCAGGTGCAAACTTGACATTTTTGTCTGTTTGCTTACTTGGGAAAAATGGAGTAAAACCAGGTTTAAAATTGCTTGGTATCTTTAACACCCTCAATATCTCTGCATGCTACGCAGTCTGGCCACAGTTTCCTCCAGGCCAAGTTCATGGTCACTTGCACCCAGGCTTTATCAAGGATACTTAAGCAATGGAGGATGTTGAAATGATTTTTCCAGAATTCTCTGAGTGTTAATTCTGTGTCAGAGATCACTTCAAAACACTTTTAAATAGTGCTTTGGTGTAGAGTTTCTTAAAGTTTGAAATGACCTGTTGGTCCATAGGCTGGATTAGAAGAGTCGTGTTAGGGGACAGGAACTTCACTGTGATAAAATCAAACTGCTCCACCAACTCGTCTTGCAAGCCCTGGAGAGTAAGCAGGAGCATTATCCATCACAAGAAGGCATTTTATTGGCAAATTTTTTTCTTAAAGGTATTTTCTCACACTTGGAGGCAAAGACTTCATGGATCCACTCAATAAAAAATTGCCTGGTTCCCCAAGCCTTACTATTAGCCCTCCACATAACAGACAATTTATTTTCATCACATTATTTTTCTTAAACACCCTCGGATTCTCAGAATGGTACATAAGCAATGGCTTGACCTTGAAGTCCCCAGTTGCATTTTCACAGCAAAAGAGTTAGCCTGTCCTTCATTGGCTTGTGTCCTGGTAATGCTTGTTCCTCCCGAGTGATGTGGGTCCCCCCTTGCATTTTTTTCCAAAATAGGCCAGTTTCATCAGAACACTTGCTGGGGAAGAAACCCTCAGCAGCTTCTTGGTTTGAACTCGCAGCCTCCCCATGCCTAACACACTTGTATGGCACTTCTCCTCTTATATTTCTTGAAACCCTCTACTAGCTTTGAATACATCAGTATCACCACTCGTACCAGGTCATCATGTAACGGCTCGCTTTTTCACAAATTACAGCCTCAGAAACACTATCACCAGCTATCTGTTTCTCATTTATCCAAATCAACAATTTTTCCACTTCTTCAATTGTCTGTGATCTTTGTTTAGTAAAAACTTTCGCTCCCTTTGCAACACCAGCTCCCCTGATCGCCTCAAGCATTACCAGGACACAAGCCAATGAAGGACAGGCTAACTCTTTTGCTATGTGAAAACACAAGTGGGGACTTCAACTTCAAGGTTATTTTTCAGTATTGCACAGAACGTTGATCTCGCCATACCAAACTGCATAGCAAGATCCTAGACACGAATGCCATTTTCATTTTGGATATTTCTTTTTTCATCTCTATCGTGGTTCTAACAACTTTCCTTTTCGCTTTGCTCTATCACTATCCTTCTTCGGCCCCATGGTGGTGTATTAAATAATAATTTATAAAAAAAAAAAAAAGAGAGAGAAAATCAAGAAAAGGCACCGTAAATTCAAGCAGGTGTCTGCACTAAGCGGAGGCTGCGACGTAACTGATGCTCTCCTGTCATACATCTCAGCACACGGAGCACGTGTTTGCCTGTTCAGAAAATATGTTTGGGAACCAATTTGTTTGAGATGAGAATCGTTCAACAACTGAGGTTCCACTGTATTTTTTTGTAATTTTTTATTTAATTTTTCACGGTCCAGAAACTCTGTTCTAGAGACCAAACATGGAACTCTTTCAACCACTTCAGGCCTCCAATAAGTGGGGCGGTGGTCTCACACTGGGCAATTAAAATTCATCTCCCACCTAAAGACAATCACAAACATCCATGCCCATGGCTGGATTTGACCAGTTACCTGCTGGTTGGAGAGCAGGTGCACTAACCACTTGGCCAACCAGGTAGGCTAAATTATCTTAACTATATTATCTTAAATTAATATCCCTTACTTGAAATTCATTTTAGAAATTATGGACTTTACACCTGTGTTATAAATAACTATTTTAATTTCCTGACGTTTCGACCTTAATATTAAGGTCGAAATATTAATGGTATCTAGAGTATATACAAGAACAAGCTGAGTTACATTTCACACAGTAAGCTAAAGAAACAATGATTTGATCACAGGTTATTCTACTGGCATGACCTCTAGTGGGGAAAAAAATACAGATAAAATTACAAATTAATTAATTATTTAGAAACTATAACATAACTATTTAACTAGTTAAAAATAGGACATCATTGTTACTGTAAAAAAACTATCTATAAGAAAGAATGTTTCTCTCATGTTATCCTAAATAGAATTTAGCTTTGATGTAGTTTCTAAATAATTAATTAATTTGTAATTTTATCTGTATTTTTTTTTCCCACTAGAGGTCATGCCAATAGAATAACTGGTGATGAAATCATTGTTTCTTTAGCTTACTGTGTGAAATGTAACTCAGCTTGTCCTTAGTCCATAATTTCTAAAATGAATGCTAATCACCGTGCAACACTAAAAGAAAGGAGAAAATAACTTATTCACAATGAACTAAACAGATGTAGATTATACTGATAAAATCAAAAATTCAGATAAAAATATCAAGAATTCTAATTAGATTAGATTTATAAATTCAACAACTATCATTTGAGTTTAAAAAATAATAATAATAAAAAAAAAAAACTTTATTAACATTAAAATTGTACATTTTACCATGACAATATATATGCTACATTCTGGACCTCCATGGAGTCATAAACTCATCACAAGAGAACTATCTCAAACAACACAGTCTATCACACCACTCCTTAAATCCATCCACCAACTGCATAATCACCACCCTATCAGGCAATGAATTCCATGGTCGAACCACCATGGAATTCATTGTCACCCTTCTTTAATAACTTCCATGGATGGCCTCTTCCTTATTCCTTACACTTCTTCTGCTATATGATAAATTTCCCTAGTGTCGAGCCTGTAAACATCTCAGAAGAGTTTAAATGTCTTAATGATGTCACTTTGTTTTCTATCCACTAAACTTTGCAGTTTGCACACCCTCAGTTGATCCTTATAACTAACATTGCAGAGTCATGATATCATTTGTTATATGACTCTGCAACTTCTCCAAGGTAAATTTATCCTCTTCAAATCCTGGTGACTAGATCTGAGCACAATAATTCTGATGTGGTTTTATACAATGGAATTACCACTGTTTTTACTCACTTGATCAAATCCCTTATTGTAGTATTGCAGCAATCCTCTGGGTTACCTTCATCACCTTTGCAATATGCATCCTAAACTTCAAATTTTATTGACTATCACTCAAGATCCCTTGTCTCTTCCATTTCCTTAGTATAGATCCACCAGAGTGTGCAATCTCCCACCACTGGATCCCAGATTTCAATACCTTACACTTAGTTACATTAAACTGACATCTCCATCATTTATCTGTATGTCCAGCTTATTTAAACTCTTCTGAAGTGCTACAGCCACTATTACTAATAACTTTTCCAAGCTTCACATCATCATCTGTAAATAAATTTCCCTGCAATGCAGTGACAACATTGACATACAGGAGCAAAATATAGAGATCCCGGTATTGATCCATATGGAACTCCACTTGTGAGCTTTTTTTGCCTTCATACTACATGACTCTCTGATATCAATCAGACAATTTTAAATCCAGTTTACCTACCTGATATTTAATCTCATTATGTTCCACTTAAAAAAATCAACTTATCATGTAGCAAATCTATCAAATGTGTTTGCAAAATCCAAAAAAATGGCAGTATATGCCTTTCCCTTGTCAACTGTGCCTGTTGCTTTATTGTATAAGACAAGCAAATTACTGAAACAAGAGTGCCCTGGGATAATATTATCCTCATCTGCTCAATTTTGCACAGGATCTCTAATTTCTCCAAAATCTTAAAAAATATATAAGAAATACAAACTGGTCTACAGTTGGATTAAAAGATATTTGTTTTTTTTATATTAGTTGTTATTTAGAAACTAATATCCAACCAGTTTCACTCATGCAAATACTGGTGTCTTTATCAGGGTTTAAATAAAGCAAAAAAAAAAAAAAATGTATATATATATATATATATATATATATATAAAACGTAATCCTTTTATACTGCAGAGTTCCTAATATTAATCTCAAATCTCTTGCCATCTGATTCACACTATCTCTCAGATCATTTGTACTAACCATTGCTATCATCTCAACCATATAATCACCTCACTTTATTACCATAGAGACACTGTCTGTCATTTCTCCAGACAAGCAGTCCTCTGACATTCATTTCAGCACTCCACTAATCACTGCCATTAGTCCTCTTACATTACGAATCTCATACATTAGTCCTCTTGTAGATTCATTCATTCATTTCCTGCTCAGCTTCATCTCCCCCCCCCCCCCCTTCTATCTCCTTCCCTTGTAGTACTCCCTCATTGCTCTCTTACTTATCATCTGCTTTTCTCTCATATCTCTTTCCCTTGCTTCTTTCATCAGGGCAAGCAACTTTCAAGTCAATTCAAACAGTTTGCAGCCTATCAGGTCTCCTTAGGATAGCTTTTACAAACACCTGTGAGCATATAGAATACCATGTTGGTAAGGGCAAGCTGAATCTCATATATTCATAAGGTCTGGTTTGCTATTTATTTAAGCATATTTATATCTGATCCACACACAAAAGGCCACAAGACCTACAGCACAATAGTGCCATATGTGGACAAGAGGAATAGAAGAAAGAGTCTGTTCACATTCTGCTTGAACAGCTGAGGGTTATAATCTTTGGGGAAGGTAGAGCGGAGAGACTGTTCCAAAGGACAGAAGTAGATCGAATAAAAGAGGAGGCAGTGAAGTTGGTTCAATGAGTTTTAAGACTGTAAAAGATGTTAGTTAGCAGTGGATCTTATTTTAATGATTTTGGAGAAGAGTGGAGGAATAATAGTGGACAATTCAGCAGAGCATGTCCACAAAAGTATCTGTAGAAGAGGCATAAGGCAGAAACTGAATGTCTATGAAAGAGGGATCATTAATTAGCCAGATTGCCCTCTTCTGGAGAGAATCGAGCAATCTTAGAAAGGATTTTGGTGCACCACCCCAAATATGGGTGCAATATTCCATGGCTGGGAAAATTTGAGCTTTGTATAGAGTTTGAAGGTGTGAAGTAGTGTCTTGTGCGAAAAAGTACATCGAGTTTTTTGGTGGCTGCAAGCAGAGCATGGAAGGCTGGATGCAGTTAGGTGAGTAGGCCCCTGTGATAAACCTGATCAAATGCCTTTGAAATGTTGAGGGAAACCATGTGAGTTTCTCCAAATTTCTCCATGGCTTGAGTCCATAAGTGAGTAGTGAAAGCAAGAAAATCAGCTGTAGACCGTGAGTGGCAAAATCCATATTGCTGGTCACTGATTAGCTAGTATGTCTAGATGTCAGAGCATGTTTGAGAGTTGGCTGTTGACCTTCTCCATTGAGAAGTGAGAATAATTGGATGGTAGTTCATTGGTTCACTTTTATCACCTTTCTTTGGTATGGACTGGATGTGGACATGTTTCCATGTTGTTGATTAGATTCCAGTTGAACAGGATAGGTGTTAGTTCTGGGATGCAATTTTTTTAACACAATAGGTGGGATGAAATCAGGACCAGATGCTTTGTTTGTGTTCAGGTTCTTAAGGATTCTTTAGATTTCTTTTTGTCGGAAGACTATGGGAGACATGAAGGGAGCCGTTTTTTTGTGGTGCCCAGGTCATCAATGCAGGAATTGAAAGAGAAGAGTGAGCATTGAACAAACAAGCTGTTGATTCAAAGTGAAAAGGAAAGAACACATGGGAGGTCTGGCCAACCATACAGTAAACTAGGATATTTACACTATGCCATATTTGGAAGAAAACTTTTATACCAAAATTCTAAAAGAGTCTCTTACAGTTATCCATTCACACTGATGTTTGAATCGGAATCGAGGGCTTTAAATGATACCCAGAAACCTCGCATCAAAACTTTCACCATCTCGGATTTCAATTTTACCAACAATCACTTCCAGTCTTTGCATGATGACAGCTATCACACACACACTCACACACTCAACTTCATATTTGTGTTTTACGGTTGAATCAGTTTATCTTCTTTTGTAATGATTTTTCAACATTTAGATGACTTTGTTGTTATATGTTATTACATATTTTCTGTACTTTATTTAAACCCTGACAAAGGGAGCAGTTTTAGTGTGAGCAAAACTAGTCTGGTATTAGTTTCTAAATAAATGACATGTAAAAAAAAAAATGTTTTAATTCTACATTTTTAATCATAAAAATGTCTTTAACATGAATAATGTACAATATGTCTGCAATCTACCACCACCTTATTGTAATGGGACTATCTTACCTTCCTTATAATTGTTGGGCACATCTGTGACTAGACTTTCAGTGAACAAGTAGGTCAATGAAGCTGCCAGATCCTTAGCATATTCTCTTTAACACATGTTGAAATCCCATCCAGTCCCACTGCCTTATTGACTTCCAGATTACTTTGTATTTGTAACATATTCTCCTCATGCACTTCTAAACATTGAACCTTTTCTAGCAATAAAACCTGCTTTTCCAGGATGAAATGGCCTATTAAAGTGATCATTAAACAGTACTACTATGTCATCTACATTGGGCACTCGACTCTCTTTTCCATCTAACAGGGTCATTCATCTGCAATCATTTCTCCTCCTACTGTCCGCACAATGAAAGAATTCTTTAGGACTTTCCTTGGATTATAGTGCTTAATTTCTTCTTCTATTCCGTTTTTGTCCTCTTTACTATGGTCACTCTACTAGATTGAGTTTATATTCCTCATGCAACTGCTCTCTACCTCTCTTCATAGATTACCATAATCTCTTTTTCATCTCCAGTTCCTATTTAATTTCATCAAATTGTGTTATCTTTTTTCATTTGAGGAAGGTAATTTGTCTTTGCTGATGATAAATATTTCTTCACTAGTCCTCATGCACTGCTGATATCTCTCCCTTGCAATTCTTCCATCCATGGAACTATCCCAAGTTAATTTCTAAGATTATTATAGTCACAGACATGGACGTCCACAGAGGGTGGGGGGTGGCAACCAGGGCCTTGGACATAGAAATCCATGAGGATAAAGATTAATACAGTTCTGTGAAGAAAACAATCTGGTAATAACATATACTTTATTTAGCCACCCTCCTAGAAGACTTTACACATGGAAAAGTCCTGGAGACGGCTGTAGGAACCAGCTTGACTATATAATGATTAAAAAAAGATTCCAGGATAACATCTTACAAGTCAAAACATACCTAGGGGCTGATATTGGATCAGACCACAATCCTATGGTCGTTAAAAATTAAAGAAACCAATGAAACCTATAAACATAAAAAAATATGATCTTGGCTCCCTTAAAAATCAAGAAATACAAGATAAATTTTTAAACGAACTGACATAATCCACTACTGGTAACGTTCCTGATTCCACCAAGTATCCTTACCCTAAAAATGAGATTGTGGATAGATGGCAAAAATTTAAAGAGGGCATAAAAAAAAGGTAAAACAAACAATTCCCAAATTTGAGAAGATGAGTAAACCCTGGATGAATGACAAGATACTGAAAATGATGGAGGAAAGAAACACAAAAAACTGCCCTGAATAGAACTTAAACAAGGAGATCAGGAAAGAATGTAGGATTGCAAAAGAACTATGGCTCAACAACAAATGCAAGGAAATTGAACTTTTGAACAAAAAGCACAAAACCAGAGAACTTCATGAAAAAGCTAGAGAGCTAACTAGCAAATCTTGCAAAAGGGTAGGTTCTCATTGCATTGAAGATACCAGTGGAAACATCCTAATAGAGAAAGACAAAATAAGGGATAGATGGGTAGAGTATTCAAAGGAATTCTACAATCATGATAGAATAGATAAGGCAATGAAAGAAGATTTGGAGGGGCCTACTATTCTTACCTGGGAAGTAACAAATGCCATTAGGAAACTGAAACCAGGAAAAGCTCCAGGAATGGATGGAATTATGGCAGAATATCTAAAGATGATAAAGCTATAAGATCTTTAGATGATAAAGCTATAAGATCACTGACTGATATATGTAACAAAATACACAAAACTGGACACCTACCAAAAGATTTTACGTACTCAACATTCCTACCAATACCTAAAAAATCGAAGACAATCATATGTAAAGAGTATAGTCTGATCAGTTAGATAGCAAAAGTTATGTTATATATCATCCTAGAAAGAAATAAACATAAAATCAAATTGGAAATTAATGAAACACAATCTGGTTTTCAGGAAAATAAAGGAACTAGAGAAGAACTCTACAAAATTAGAACTATTATAGAAAGACATCTGGAGAAGCAGAAAGAAGCCTATTTATGTTCAATTGACTACATAAAGGCCTTTGATAATATACAACATGAACAACTAATCAAATGCATCTGATAAATCTATATTGGAAGCAAACTGCCTCAATAAAAATATTTCCAGTAAAGAAGGGTGTCAGACAAGGCTGTGTTCCTTCTCCTATATTGTTCCTCTATACTGAAAATATCTTCCAGCAATTAGAAGAATTTAAAGGAATCAGCATAGGCGGCAGGAATATAAACAACAGAAGATATGCAGACGATACAGTACTGCTAGCTGAAAATAAAAAAGATCTTCAAAACCCACTAGAAGAGATGCTGAAACAAGTGAAAAATATGGACTTAACTTCAACTGCAAAAAAAAACAAATCCATGCTGGTAACAAGAGAAAAGGGAAAAATACCCGATATAAATATTAAGATCAGAGGAAATACTTTAGATCATGTAGAGAGTTATATATATTTGGGTCAACTAATTACAGAAAATGGAAAGTGTGATAATGAAATATTAAAAATAATAGAAATTGCTAGATCAACCTTCATTAGCAGGAAAAATATTCTGACCTCAAGAGAAATTCACACAAAAATAAGAATTAGGCTGTCCAAATGTTACGTATGGTCAACACTGCTATATTGAGCAGAAACCTGGACAATATCAAAATATTGTGAAAATAAACTAAAAGCCTTTGAGATGTGGATCCTCAGAAGAATTATTGGAGTCCCATGGACTGTCAAAAAAACTAATTTAGAAATATTAGAGATGACTGGAGAAAATAGGACTCTGTTGAAAACCATTAAGAAAAGGAAAACCACCTAACTTGGTCATATACTAAGGCATGAATCCCTAAAAAAAACACTTTTAGAAGGAATGAATACAAGGAAAAAGAAGAAAAGGAAGACGAAGAACAGAATGGATGGGAAATATTAAGGACTGGACCTTTTTTGTCCTATGAAGAATGTAAAAGAAAAGCACAAAACCGTATATGGTGGAAGCTCATGGTAGTCAACCTCCATTCTCCCATCTTCAAAGTGACTATCCTCACAATTGGCCAATTCTACTACCATCCACCATGGAAAGTCTAGTTTACCTGCCCTAACACTCACTTGAATCAGTAAATGGAGGTACTTATTGCCATAATTGACAGAAGGAAAAAGTACAATACATTAGTTCCTCCCCCCAATCTGCAGGGGATATGTTCCACTCCCACTGTATACCTGAAATTACAGATAGCACCGAACCATATACTTACTATGTTTTTATTCCTATACATACATACCTATGATAAAAGTTTAATTTATAAATTAGGGCACAGTAAGAGATTAACAACAATAACTAATAATAAAATAGAACAATTATAACAATATACTGTAATAAAAGTTATGTGAATGGAATCTTAGCATCCTCAGCATACGTTCCAAGTGTGACCCTTGTTTTTCCCCTACTCCCCATGCATTAAAATATTTCTTTTATCAGAATCTCTTTAGTAACTTAAGTTTTTATCACATTCCCTCTCCTCTGCCTGAGATCTTTTGAGATTTCTGCAAAAGTAGAAATCTCAAAAGATCATAATTTTAATAAACTGCCAAAAAAAAATAAAATCTACAGTTAACTTATCACTACAGTGAAAGAGTTTGAATCAGTGTCACAGTGGAGACTGCCACAGTGAATTTCCTTTAGAAAAGTTATAGGGATTTGGTTAAGACTTTTGCAGTTTGTTAATAGTGTATGAATTCTTTTATAATGTATTTGCTATAGTGAAAGCTGATTGCATTTACATTTTAAATAATGTCTTTTTTTCATACATTAACAATAAATGAAGTAGCCCTCTTACAATAAATCATCTTACCTTTGTTACTCTCTCCCTGTGGCTGTCCTCTAGTGTTTTCTGTGCTTCTTTGAAGAGTTCATGTTCATGTTTTTTATCAAAGTGACTGTAATAATAATCCACAGGTCTTTCTGTAGTGGTTGTAGTTGTTGTCGTAGTAGTTGTTGTTGTAGTTGACGATGAGCTTGTGCTAGAGGTGTCATCCTCATCACTGTAATCTTCGTTATAGTAATCATCCTCATCATCATCTTCATAATCTTCTTCCGAATTTTCACCATCATCAAGATCAATACCATCATCTCCTTTACGATGACTCAGTAAAGATGATTTCTTTTCTGAAGTATAACAAAAATATAAACTCAATATTTATGGATTAATTAATAAAACTTGTATGAATAAATAATTAATGAACTGATATATCATGAACATGTTCTACAGTTTAGTGCTTAATGGTACTTTTTTTTTGAGGTAAGCAGCATTATAGACATAAAAGAAATAGTGTGCTTGAATGTTATCCTTCGACAAAGTGCGAAATTTAAAAGTTACAGAAGTGGCAAAAGATCAGCATGGCTGAGAAGGGAAAGAAGCAAGTGGTCTGTATTATAATATTAAAGACTGAGACAAGAAAAACAAGATAAGGAGAAATTATGTATGGAGACTCAATGATCAGAGGTCTACTTAATGAAAGTGTAACAAAATCACAATGTTAGTCGTGCCATCTGGATGCTAAAAGGTAAAGCAAAAAAACTAATTGTCTTGGTTGGCACAAATAATCTGAGATGTGAAAAGAAGCAAAACTGAAAAGTGAGAAGGTGAAGATTGTAAGTTTCCTGCCATGATATGACAGAAGTGAACTAAGAAGGAGGGTTGAATTAATACATAGGTTATGCAGAAGGATTTGTATAATGCTGATGGACTGCATATAAATGGTTTTGATGTTAGGTGTCTAGAGAGAGAGCTTTGTTCACCAAACATGCTGAAGTGCAGATTCAAGAAAACTTAACCAATTAGGGTGGAAGCAGGTTGAGTTTTTGTGAAGACACCCATGAAGCAATCTAGTGTGAGAATAACAAAGTACAGAATCTAATCTCTCAAGCAAAAATATTAAATAGGGTAGTCAATTCAGGAAGTAGGGGTGACTGGGAGTAGGATGCTTCAGTTTCTACATACTAATATCAGAAGTATCAGGAACAAGAGAGAAGAGTTTTTGGCATTGGTTAGTGCAACTTCACCAAAAGTTATAGGCATTAGTGAGACTTGCTTAAAACAGATGATGCACTTACAGGGATAGAATGCAAAGGGTTTAGTATTTTCAGGGAAGATAGGATGGGAGAAGGGATACTGCTGACAACAAGGGATGAATTGTAGGGGAAAAAAAGGAGCAGACTGGTGTCAGATCAAGGCCAGTAAGACAAAATATACAGTTGGTTGTTGCTATAGATCAGGAGGTTCCACAGATGATCTGGAAGACATGCATCAGCAAATTAGTACAATGAGTGCAGGTCAAGTGATATTATGGGGACTTCAACTATGAATATATAGACTAGAAGGAAGAAAGTTCACATGGCAGGAAGGAAATGGAATTTATACTCCTACTGAGAGATAATTACTTGAGGCAGCACATGATGGAAGGGACTAGGGGAGTGAGAGTATTAGACACCTGGTCATAGGATCAGAAGAGATATTCATAACCAAGGTGGCCACGTTGCCTCTGATTGGCTAAAGTGACCATACAGTCTTGACTTGGGAAATTATAAAATATATGGAATATTCTGTCAAGAAGGGGTATATATATATATCAATAAGGGAACTACAAGGCAGGTGATTGACAAACTCAGGAGGAAGCTTAAATCTCTGCCATGGCATAAAACTCTGCAAGGGAAGGATGTTAGTAATGCATACGAGATAGTTAAGGAGAATCTTGAGGATGCAATATTAAATTGTATACCTAAGGTAAGGAGGGGAGTAATCAGGTAGGAGTTACATGGATGAGTAATATCATTAAGCATGAGCTGCAGAAGAAGAAAATGCTATGGAGGGTATATAAAGAGAAAGATGACCAGCATGGCAAACAAGGCAAAATCAGATTACAAAAAGAATCTAGAACAGCAGGCCAGATGAAATCCCAAATAATTTTTTCATTATGTGGCAAGTAAGAGAAAGAATGACTATGTAAGATTAACCTTAATGAGTGCTGATGGTGGTGATGAGGTGACAGATGTAGATAAAATAGTTGAGTTACTGCTGTAGCACAAGTGACAGACTAATGTGGGAAGGGAGGTGGATGAATTCGAAGTTCTTAGGATATTGCAGAATCTCAATGTAAATACAGCCATGAGATTAGATGGGACATTATTATTGTTATTACTATCATTATTTTTTATATGGGTTCAAAAGAAGACTCATTGCGAGAGATCCAGTTTATTCATTAATGCAAAAACTATCATACATCTTAAACCTATTCACTGTTGGGTTGCTCACAACCACCTCTATCAATCCATTCCACTCATTTAGCACTCTACAAGTAAAGAAACCAGTTTATACACCCTTACTAACCATGCTCTTTGACAACTTCCAAAGGTAACTCTTTGTTCCTCCCCAACCTACTTTCCATGTATTGAAAAAATTTCTTCTGTGTCACTTTTACAGAATCCCTTTAGTAACTTATAAGTGTCTATCATATCCCCTCTGCAACCCACACACACACTCAATCTATCATCATAGGGAACATTCTACAGACTAGTCACCAGCTTGGTAACTCTTCTCTGAATCCTCCCCAACACCTCCTGATCCTCAAGAAATGCAGGTGACTAAATCTGTGTATGCCAACATGTGGTCAAATCATAGCCTTATAAAGAGGGATGATAACCTCCCTATCATTACTTGTCAATGCATTCTTCAGCATCCAAATACCAGTAATTGTCAGAGCTATTTCTCCAATCTTGCAATATGTCCTCTGAATTTCAATTCTCTATCCACCATTAACCCCCAGATCTGTAACCTCATCAATTTCCTGTAAACTAATACCACCAATATGATGAAGTTTGTAATCTTTTCATCCCAAAGTACATTACATTACATTTTACAACACTGAATTGACAACCACTGTCCTTTACCCACTCTGCCATTTTATTTAAATCACCCTAAGATATATAGATCACTTATCAACTATTACCCACCTATTTTTGCATCATCGGCAAACAACTGAATATCTCACTTCAAATCTTCTGCTATATCATTTATATACAAATCAAAGAGTAGTGGTCCTTAGTACAGAGCCCTTGGGCACTCCACTAGTCACCTTCACATCAGCTCAGGTTTTGTGAGAATGTGTAAGGGAACTGGCAATGTCTTTGATTAAGCTCTTTAATATAAGTCTCAGCTCTGGTAGAGTTCAAAATAATTCCCTTGCATAAGGGAGGTTCTAAAATTGCAGTAGCAAATTACAGACCAATCAGTATCCTGAAAAACTGATCAGAAAGAGAATTCAAGAATGGGTAGATAAGAATATGATACTGCATGAGGGGTAACATGGCTTTGTGAAGGGCTAGTCATGCCTTAGCAAGTTACTAACGTTTTATAATAGAATAACAGCTGAGTTGGATAAAGGAAATGGCTACACAATGATTCTGCTAGATTTTGCAAAGGCATTTGACATGGAACTGTGTTACGCAAATTAGAACAAATGGGGATGAATATGACACTAGTTATGTGGATAAGAGTAGCTGCTGGACAGATATCAAAAAGGTGGTATATGGAGGGACAGAATCAAGGCAAAAAACAGGTGACTAGTGGTGTGCTGCAAGGTCCAGTGTTGGGACCACTACTGTTTAATTTGTACATAAATGATATAGGAAATAACCTGAAAGGAAATATTCAGTTGTTTGCTGATGATGCAAAATTAGGTAGAGTAATATTTGATCACAGTGATGTGGAGAGTTTGCAGGACAATTTAAATAGGTATTCAGTTTGGGCAAAAGATAATGGGTATCAGTCTAATGTGGAGAAATGTAAAGTTATGCATTTTGGGATAAATAGATGACATGCTGTGCACCACATTGATGGAAGCATACTCCAGGAAATAGATGAAGGTAGATTTAGAAGTGGTGGTAGACAGAGAGTTAAAGTTTAGATGATATATTGCAAAAGTAGCTCATAAGAGTGGCTATTGAAGAACACAATAACAAGTAGAGATAAGGAAGTTGTTATTGTACTTTATAAGGCCTTGATAGATCCACATCTGGATTACTGTGTTCAGGTGTGGTATTCTGGGTTTCTTGGGGATGAGGAAGCAGTGGAGAATTTCAGAGGCAAGCAATCAAGATGGTGAGTGGTCTTTGGAATGTTTCCTATATAGGATAGACTGAGAGTGTGTGGATTTAAACATTTAAATTGCTTAAAGGGTTTTATAGAATTGATGTAAAGGAAATGTTTCAGCACTTGGTTAGAGGGGCCAGAAGAAGAGGTCATCCCTGGAAGTTGAATAAAGGTGTGGTTGGTAGGGATGTGAGGATAGATTTTTTTGCTTAGAGAGTTGTGAATGAGTGGATGGGTTGCCAGAGTCAGTTGTGAGTTCTTTGTCTGTTAATGGGTTCAAGGAGAGGTATGATAGATTGAGTGGATAGTTTGGGTCTCCCACAATGAGTTCAGACTCCATGGAGGTGCCCATACAATAATAATAATAATATTAAGGAATTAATATTATATTCATGTTTCAACATTTCATCTCTATCACTTAATTATCATAACAGATTATTAGAACAATGGTACAAATATAAAGGCACTACATAAATGGCTTCTGCATGTTCTATGTGGAGAATTATGATGACCTTGGTTGTTCTGCCAGTCTTCATTTAAGTTCTCATGCATTTAGGAAAGTCCTGACATTCTACCTGGGTGGAGTTTAATTTTTTTATGTCTGTTCTTAGTGCATTTCAAGAGAAGTAAAGAAACAGTTTTATTCAATTTAATTATATGTAGACTATTTATATGTGGTCAGCATCTAGTATATGGTTCAAACTTGACTGGATGAAATAAATACATTGATTTCTCAATTATGCAACAGCACTAGAAAATTGTTTTGTTAGTCAGTTAAATGAGAATATAGTTAATTGAATGTATGATAACATACATCACTCCTGTAACATGCTGACCCTTTTAAGAGCAGTTAAATTAAATGAGAGTTTAGTCATTTGAAGATTGGATAACTGAGTTATCACTGTATACTTTTGTTTTCTTTGAATTGTGATTGATATGAAAAATCAATTTAATTTGCATATGCATAGTATTCAGTAGATACTTTAAGAGTCAAGTTTATATTAAAACACCAACATGTACTTTGAAAGCATATTTATCATACATGGATATATGTGTTTATATACCATTTCATGGGCACAAAGTTATAAATACTACCAATGCATGCAGGCATATCAGTAAGATATGCATGCAGTAAGATATCCATGCTTGCCTTGCATATCATACAAAATCTTAGGGTCCTAGGTGGCACCCTCTATGGTTGCGGTCATGGAATCTTGTTTGTTCCACTGAATGTCTCAAGATGATTTGCATTTCTGGGTTTTGGGTAAGGTGAGGTGAGGCAACCATATTTATTCAAATCTAGAGAATGTAGTGCTGTAGCAGATTCCATGAATAGTCTTTCAGATATGTATTTGATTCTGTACAACAGGGAAGTTTATTTCTGATGAATCTGGTGATTTGCACTGATGCCATGATCTTCCACCCCAAAATGACTGTGGTGAAGGTAATGGACACAATTTCTACATTCATTCTATTAGATGTTAATAGTTCTTTCTGTTTGTCCAAAGTATGTCCATTTCCAAAAGCAGGGAATACTACTTTTGAAAATTGGATAATCTAGGTGATGGAAAAGCTCTTTTGATGAACAGATAAAAGTAGCAAATTTTTGGTATGGTTTGAGGCTACATGATGTGTTTTTTGAGAAAACATGCTTTTTTTTGTAGTAAGTTTTTTCACTTAGCTATCAAGTAACTTATAACAGATAAGAAATTCTTGTTTTAATTCGACACCAAATTGTAAGCAAAGTTTGTGTGTGAGGTATCTTCATGAGTAGGCTACTTGTATATAGTAAGATAAGTGATGTCAAAAGCCTTTATATACTCATAAAGATACCTTACATGCAAATTGTTTGCTTATGCTTGGGTATAGAATTAAAACAAGAATAAAATTTCTTGTCTTCTTCTTTCACTATGCGTTATTCCTGCTTCCTATGCAGGGTCCCAACCGACCTGTCGCCTAGTCTGCCGCTGGGGAGGGATATATTTTTAGCTGTAGAGGCGCATGTTCATGGGACCGGTTTGCCTGCTTGCGGGATGAAAAACACCAGATAAACTGGCAGAAAAAACTACTGCCCACACCCAAGACCGGCTAACTTGGCTATGCCTGAGGAAGATCCTCAAGTTCCTCACGTCTTCGATGGGAATCGAACCTGATACACTCCTTTCACAGGCATACGGTTGCGAAGCACAAAGACACTAGGCTAACTGTGCAGACAATACAATTTTTCTTGTCTATTATAATTTAAATAGATTTTTGACCTGAGATGCTCAGTATGTAGGTATGGCAATAGATTTTGTGATGCAAGTCACAAAATCTATTGCCAGGAAGGAGCAATAGGGGAGAACATGGATGAAAAGTTCTGTTGATTGGGGGGGAGGGGGTGACATCAGCTAAAACGGTCATTTTTATGTCACCTTTATCATATCTGATTCCTTTTACAGTACTCTTACCACTATCTAAGCTTTTTTCAACAGCCTCCAGGACATTTTTGTTCTATATTCTTAATAAAGTTTACTCTGAATTTTGTTATGTAATAATATTTATATATATTTTGAGTTTATAGTATGAAATTTATTTTTATCCTGTACAAAACTAAATGCCATTCACTTTCTCTTTTAAATCACCTGTATATCCTTGTACACTAAACAAATATAAAATATCAGCCTTCATGTGTATCTTTGATCCATGTGAATTTTTACACATTTTTATGTTGAAATACAGTATTAGTAATGAATCGACCATGTTCTGGACAGAAATCCAGCAGATACTACTTATTAGTTTTGCTCTTTCTACTAATTTTCCTAAAACATTTCTACATCTGGCATTCATTTCCTACTCTGCTGTCTAGACTTACAACAAGGAAATTACTTCAAAAAAATTAAAATTAAAAAAAAAAAATGAACAATAGTTTATCTTTCCTAGACACCTTAGCGACATGCCTTCCAAATGGTAACCCCCCTCTTCCATGGTATACAGAAAAACCCATTCATTAAAACTCTAAACCAATAGGGCCTACATTCTTTGTTCCAGTGGAACCTCTCTTTCAATAGAACTCAACCATATACACAACACCTTTCTATCCAATAGCTAAATTTTTTACAGAATTTAAAAAAATAATAAATCCTTCACCCAATTGCTTCAGAAGGATTTCAGGAATGCCATATCTGTGGCATTGCCATGTTTTTGTGGATGACCCACATTCCTTATGTGGGTCATCCACAAAAATAGCCAGGTCCTTAAAAAATACAATCACTGCATAACTTTTTAGCCTCACTGGAAACTTGCTACCCTTATCCATTGCATTAAAGATCAGCTCCCTCCTCTCTCAGTGTCTGACATATAAGACATGACCTGTTCCTGCAAGTTTTCATACTTCAGACAAATAGGCAGATCAGCCACTATCCACATAGATGAACACAAAAGCATACATCTGTAATCATGACTATGATCAATGTGGTCTTACAGTTAGCATATTGGATACCACTCACAGGACGTTCTAGAGAAAACCCATGCTTCATCACAGCAAATTTAAAAGAGGCTGTTTTTTGGAATCTGCAGCTGCACTCAGAAATCAACTGAATTTAAATATATACAGATATAACTTCCCAAAATTTGGGAAACATTAATCCTCAGAGATCTCAATTTACAACCTTGGCCTCCTACAAATGCCCACAGAACGCACACCACCTAAATAGGATTTTAGGGGCATATCTATGTGTTTCATTTAGTATTGTGTGTGTGTGTATATACTCCCTGAAGATGTCTCAGTGACAGATGAAATAATGGAAATGAATTTAAAATATTTTTAAAATCCTTTCTTAGTGTTGTTAACACTTTATTAAACCTCCAATATGATGCCCTGGTTCCCTGATGAAAACAGTGAGGGCATTGTTTAAATGGACAGTGTCCTATCCAGTACAACAATGGGTGGTGTTGTACCATCATTTTCTTGTGGATTAGGACAATACAAAATACAGCTTGGTCGGATAAATTGTCAATACCTTTTCCTCATTCGTTTAGTATCAAGGTGGATACACCCTAACAGAGTGACCATGAGAAGGTGAAGGTTAGATATTATTAATATAAATTATAAGGATTATGGACATATGGGCTACTACACTTTATGTACACTAATGGCAGAAGCATTTGGAACAAGGCATGGGGGGGGGGGTAGTTTTTTGTATTGATTAGTTTTTCTTGGATGAATGTTATTGGCATTAGTGAGACATAGCTGACAGAAAATGATACAGTTAGTGGGACAGAATGTAAGGAGTATAAGAAGGATAGAGAGAAAAAGAATTGGGAGGGGTATTGCTGACAACAGATGATCAACTGCAGCCAAAAAGAGTAGGTCAGCTAGAGGTCAGTGAAAGTAGTATTCAAGGCCATCTTGTGTGAGATAGTGGCCAACAGGACAAAATATACAGTTGATTGCTGATAGAGACCAGGGGATACAAAGGATGATGTGGATGATATGCCTTAGTACATAACTTCAATGAGTGGGGGAGGGAGGTAAGTAATTATTATGGGAGGGAATTCAGCAATAGGAACATAGACTGAAAGAGGAAAAGATATTGGGTGGAAAGAAATGGAATTTATGCAGTTAAGGAATATTACCTGAGACGGCATGTGATGAAAAAGTACCAGGGGTTTGAAAATATTAGATCTAATAATTGCATCAGAAGATTTGTTAGCAACTAAGATGATCACATTGCCACCAATCAGTGAGAGAAATTGCGTGATCTTGACCTAGGAGACACTAAATGTGTGAAATTTTCAGTTAAGAAGGGATATATGTGGAGTTACTGAGCTGAAAATTATGACAAACTCAACAGACTGCTTAGAGCAGTACCATGGCATGAGAAACTGCAAGAGTTTGATATTAATAGTGCATGAGAGTGGGAGTTAAATGGATGAATCGTCATTAAGTAGAGCTGAAAAAAAAAAGTCTGTGGAGACAGTTTAAAGAGAAAGTTGATCAGCAAGCATACAAGCAATACAAAGTACAGGCCAGAAGGATGACCAGTATAGTAAGTAAGGCAAAATCAGAATATGAGAGGAAATTTGCTATACAAGTAAAAGGAAGAAGATTGTGATAGAATAATTCTAACAAATGCTGATTGTGGTGAGGTGACTGAAGAAGACATAATAGTTAAATTTCTTCGAAGGGTATATCATCCAGGTGGAGATATTGAAGTAATAACAAGAGTGCAGAGGCCGATGTAGAAATAGGTGAGCTGGAGGTGCATAGGATATAGAACCTTGGTAGGAATACAGATATGGGATTAGATTGTATACCAGCTCACATATTAACTTGACATACAGGGACACAAGTTATTAATTATCATGTCTAGGAATACAGATATGGGATTAGATTGTATACCAGCTCACATATTAACTTGACATACAGGGACACAAGACATGATAATTAATAAACATAAGATGGATTTAACTTACATATATCTTATATTGTATAAAATTTTTGCCCTAGTATTAAGTGCATCTGCAGTATGACTTTCACATTTAACAAGAACAGAAACTGGTATATTCAATAATGAAACATGCTTTGAGACCTTGCTACATCAATCAAATTTAAATAGCAATGATGGGCTTAAATTATTCCTCTTATGGGAAATAGTTCTTCATAAATTCCAGAATTAATTTCAATTAATTTTATTTATTTATTTGTTTATTTTTAAATCTCTCTCTCTCTTGTTCAAGTTATTTTACTAGAACCTTAATGTAATCAGATCATGACACTCTACATCATGTATATGCAGTTTGCATGTTTAATTGTTGAATTATACCAGTTTCTGTTCTTGTTATTTAATTTGAAAATCATACTGAAGATGCCCTTGATACCAAGGCAAAAATTTTATACTAATAAAACATATACATAAGTTAAATCCATCTTATGTTTATTAATTAGCTTGCATATTATGAGGATGTGTTAAGAAAATAGCAGTGCCCTTAATGAGATTTTTTGAGTTTCTGTGTGGTCTAAAGGATGAAGACAGAAATCAAAAAACCATGACAAAGTATCACGGAGCTTTGTATTTGGCCACCACTATTTAATTTGTATATTAACAATAAAGGAAATGATCTGAAGGGAAATATTCAGTTGTTTGCTGATGATGCAAAACTGGGTAGAGCAATAGTCAAAGATGTTGAAATCTTGCAGGATGGTTTAAATAGACTGGCAGTATGGGCAAAGGATAATGATTATCAGTTTATGTGACAAAGTGTAAGGTTATGCATTTTGGGGTGAAAAGATTGCCAGCTGTGTACTGTATTCCAGGAAACTGATGAAGCTAGAGATTTGGAGTGTTGGTTGATAAGAAGTTAAAGTAAATAAGAAAACATTTAAAATGTAGCTAACATAACCCATATGATTACTTGATTATTAAAGATCATAAGCAAAGTGGATATTAGATCTAACATTATTTCAAAGCCAAATGTAGAAACTATGAAAGTTTTGTAAGTTGACCAGACAGCTTGCAGGAATATGCTCCCTGGCATTCACGAGCTGCCTTAGTGTGGACTACTTAGAAGACATAGGCACTGCCCAAGCATCTATACATTTGTCTTTTTTTAGTCCATTTTGATAAGGTTTCACTAATGGATCTAATATCCTCTTTGCTTATATAATTTTGCATTACCAAACTGAAGCCTTTTGGCTCTTTATTTTAATAATTACTTTTATGCACCGACTGAGAGTTCGCTTATGAAATATACATTTCACTGACATTTCAAGTTCCTTAGTACTGAACGAGAGTTTTTGCTCTCTTAAGGTTTCTACCTGATCTCTGAAGAGAACCAACCAATTTGAAAAACTGGTTGGTTCGGTGAAACCTTGTCAAAATGGACTAATAAAAGGTGAATATATAGACGCTTGGGAGGTGCCTATGTCTTCTAAGTAGTCCACACTAAGGCTCATGAATGCCAGGTAGTGTATTCCCATAAGCTTTCTGGTCAACTCACCTTACGAAACTTTCATAGTTTCTACATTCAAGCTTTGAAATAATGCTGTATCTAATATCCACTTCACTTATATAATATTAAGCAAACTTTTAGACATATCCAACAAGAAAATATTGGGTTTTGGTAGGTTCATCTACTGTCTGTTCCTCGAACCAGATGTCCTTTCCATCTCCATTTGAATGCTTTTACAATTTCTGTTGTATCCAAAGACTTTTGTCAGTGATCTGATCCATTCCTTCCTCTTTTTTTAATGGTATTCCTAGGATGTTTCTCTACACTCTTCTTTCCATCACCAGTATTTGTTTCTCCATTTGTTTAGTTAGTGCCCAAGTTTCTGAGCCATAGGTGAGCACTGGTAATATGCATTGGTTGAATACGTTACTTTTAAGGCAGATGGGCAAGTTATTTTTGAAAATGTAGTTCAATTTTCCAAATGAATACCAGGCTAACTGTATTCTTCTTTCAATTTCACTCTGCAAACCATTTTCAATATCAAAAAAGTTGCCCCAAATACACATAAAAGGAGACTATTTCTATTGGCTGATCATCAAGTTTTATTGTTTTTGCTCTTAAGTACCTATTGAGCATAACTTTTGTTTTTTCTCTATTTATTTTAAGACCCATCTTCTTACTTTCTATGTTCAGTATATCATTTCCTGTAAGTTCTGCGCTGACTCTGAAATTAATACAATATCATCTGTGTATCCTAAATTGGTTAATTTTTTTGAATCATTTCCTGAAGTGCTGCTATAAAAATTTTAGGGGGATAAAGATCTTATCCCCTAAAATGAGGATAAGACAGGGGATAAAGATCTTATCCCGTCTTATCCTCTTTTGTATAGGGATCTTGTTGCTTTCTATTTGTTGTTTTATAGTTTCTTTTTAACAATTCCACATATTCGCTTGGTATGGATCGATTTTCTAGAGTTTTCAGGAAATAACAACGTATACTAAAATATTCCTATATTTTGGCAATGTTATATTCCCATCATCAGAAATCACAAAAACAATGATATGTGCATGCAGGCATTAACACTGAGTAATTGCGGCTGAAGAAAGGCAACCAAAGTTGGGCCTAGAGTCTTAAATGGTGCCTCTTAGTGGACTAGATTGGATGGTCTTGGCCATCAGGCTGAAAATCTGAGTATGAGTGCTTTCCAAATTTGGGGCAGGTTTCATGCACCCAATTTTGTTGAGGTATGAAAAGTTTTTCAGGACTGAGGCAGATTCAAGGAATAGCCTTTCATATTATATTTGTATTTGATATCTAGTAATAGTGGCCTTCTTCCAGCAAGTTCTGAATGACAGTATTACTGGAACTGGATGTAGTTCTTGTGTTCAGAAATTCTGATATTAGTTGTTCTGACTGTTTGGCCATAGTAGGACAGCTTGCAACTGCAAGGGACCTGGTAGGTCTAGAGAATGTGGCTGGTCTTCATTGGAGCAGATAATTTTTATGTGGTCTGTAAGTGATTGTAAGGTTGTATTTCTTTGGGATTTTTGTCAGTTTTTCATATGTGCTCCAGATATATGGAATGGTGATAGATCTTGAGTAATCTCTGTGCTGAAGGAGGAGGAGGGGGTTGCGGTTACAGGGTTTTAATATTTTTTGGGGGATTATAGATCGACCATCAGGCAGACGTGTAATCCAAGTGTCTAGGAATGGGAGACTGTTGTTGTTTTCCTTTTCTAAGGTAAACTGGATCCTGGATTGTTGATTATTTAGATGTATTAAGAAAATGTGGAGTGTATCCAGGCAATGTGGGCAAATAGAGAACACATCATCTATGTAGCATAGACAGATAGCTGGTTTATGTGGGACAGAATTTAAGGTTTTTTCTTCAGAGGTCTCCATGAAGAAGTTCACCAGGGGTGGAGAAAGTGGAGAACCCATGGCTGTCACCTCTATTTGTTTATAGAATTTTCCTTGCCAAAAGAAGTACTCAAGTTCATGGTGAACTGAAACAGGGCTGAGATATCGAGAGAAAATATAGCTTGGATGAGGTCTAAGGTGTCTTTGAGGTAGGACATTAGTGAATAAAGAGGAGACATCAAAACTGACAATTATGTCAGTGTTGGAGTGTGAGGTTTTCTATATTGGCTTTAAAGTGGGCTGAGTTTTTTATGTGTGAAGATGTGTTCCCAATATATTGTGTGAGCCACTTTCGCTAAATGTTTGGTTAATTTGTATGTGGGTGAATCAGTGCCATCCACAATGCACAATGGGACGTAATGGCACATTTTTTTTATGAATTTTTGGTAGTCCATATATTCAGGGGAGGGGTGTTTAGAGGATCTGGGTATTGGTAGGATCATAGTCTATAGGAATGTAGGTAGAGGATCTCGAAGTAAGGAGGCAAGCTTACCTGTATAATCTAATTGGGTTTAAAAAAAAAAAACAATAGCATTTCCCTTATTCAGTTTGGTAATTACTATTCTGTTGTGTTTAATTCTTGCAGAGCTTCAAATTCTTAATTGAGAGGTTGCTTTTTTTGTGGTTTAGCATGAGTTAGTACACTGACTACATTCAGTCTAATGTTGTTGGCAATTTGGTTGGGAAGACTGAGGATATCTCGTTTTACTTGAGTCATTAATTCTTCTGCAGGAATTTTTTTTATGTGCTAGTGCATAGTTAGTGCATTTGTCATAACTATGCATCAGCACCTAAAAAAAAAAAAAAAAGAATGAATATATTATATACATAAAAAAAAAAGATTACAATATACTATACAAGAAAACAAGCATCTCTAATGTCTGGAGTTAAAATTTTTATAAAATTTATGTGACAATGAAAACAGACATCTTTGAAATAGCAAGTACAAAGTGAGGAGTGGGGGGGGGGGGATTGAAAAGAAAAGAAATCCTGGAAGAGAAGACTTTTAGGTGATATTCTTCATTATCTGAATAACTATAATAATCAGAGAAATGCTGTATATGGTAGATTATAATTGGCTTACCATCTCTAGGACAGCATACAAATTCAACTCCAGAAAAGAGATCAACCCCACAAGGCAACAACATAGCAAAGCTGCGTAAATGCATATTTCTCCCTTCACAACTGTGAGCAGCTGTTTGATTCCACTCATCAAATGTCTGACATATACTCTGGTTATGAATATGGTCAAAAAGGCAGTGTTCTGGTACTAGCAAAGCATCACTCTGAAACTGTCCTTCTGTAAAAATTATAGCAAAATAAATTGGAATGCAGTCTGAGAAGAATTTCAACACTGAATATAAGAAACAATATAATTTGATGCACTGTCAGGTTATCTACAAATAATGTTGTCTACATGTAAATGTGCTACATGCAAAAATACATAGAGAAAGGTTTAGGTGTTGTTCCTTATTCATAATAACGTTTAATCGTATAATGGTATGATAATTAACACCAACAGGAAAAAATACATTTATTAAACACTAATATTTCGCTGGTTTTCTATCCAGCATCATCAGAGCACAATGATAACTGTGACAGACACACACAGTAGTACTAAACTGTAGAAACAGTTTAAATTGTAACTGACACATAATGTCCATACATAGCCCTCTATGAGTCGGATAACTACAAAGTTATGCGTTGTTGTTGTTGTTGTAGTTGATCTTTAATTTAGTGAAATCTGGTTATTGTGTCTTAAAACAATAGTCTGCCATATCTTTGGTAAATTAATGCAACCATACTTGTAGGTTGGATGCTGGTTCTATTCTTAGAACCAGCATCAGCTATGATGCTGGTTCTAAGAATAGCCTCTCAGACCTGTAACGACTTCTATGTAATATAGATGTTTTTCTCTATCTGATCCTATGTGAAGGAATATTTAGAGCATAGTGTGCCAATCCACTTGCTATACAGATGATCTCGAATGTAATTTTTATGTTCTTCAAAGCAGATGTTAACTGATCTACTAGTCTGTCCAAAGTAAGCTAAACTGCAGGCACAAGGAAAGAAACTTTATACATGCCAGATATTCAAGAGGATGTAGTTGATCTTTAGGATAATGCATGAAAGTAGTTAGTTGAAATGAAAAGTTTGAAAGTAGTATGGAGATCATATTTGCAGTGCCTAGTTTTTCTGATGTTCCCCTTTAGATTCACCATTTACTGATTCAAGTGAGAGTATTAGGGCAGGGAAACTAGACTTTCCATGGTTAATAATAGCAGAGGTGGCCTCTTGTGAAGATAGTCACTTGGGAGATGGGAGAATCTATGGTCTATTTCAGAATCAAATGGAATCTGGAGAGAATAATGATAGGTAGAGAAAGGGTGACAATCTGCTGATGTTTCTTCATACAAATGCCAGGAATGTAGGAATCATCAAATTCCTGACATTAACCCTCAGGAGGTATGCAGGATATTATGACAATACTACATGAAAAAGTTACATTATTACTAACTTCCTATCAATAATTTTCCTCTAAATGTAGAACATTATATTCTTGTTTAATCCTTTATGCAAGTGTAAGCAAACAAAGTTTGTGTGAAGTATCTTCACAACTATAGAGGCTGATGGTTGCACATCAATTATCTTAGTATCCCATAATGTAAACCACATCCCTTTAAACATGTATAATGCTCAGAATTAGGGAAAGATCACTACCCAGACTAGTTTCAACATTTATTGAGGTCTCATCAGTGGGATACAGAAGAGATACCAAGGTTTAATTAATGCATAAGTTATACATTCCCATTCCCAAGTAGTAAAAAAAAGTAAAAAAAGGCTTTGTTAATTCTGTTGTCTATTTCCATATTTAATTTGCCATCTTCACTAAAAATTGTGCCTCAATAGCTGAAATGTTTTACTTGTTCTATAGATTCTCCATTCAGATGCAGTTGATGTTTTCAATGCTTCTGCCTATTTTCATTGTCTTTGTCTTGCTGAATTTCATACCAAATTTATTACAGCAGCTATTTAATTTAATCAGGGAATCCTGCAGACTTGTTCTGGATTTATACAGAAATATAACATCACCTGCATAAAGTAAAGAGCTGAGATTAACATCTCTAATTTTGATATCAGGTTTAATCTCCCTGCTGACCAGAATGTATATGTGTGTGTCCAACAAAACCTGGATATGATGCATTCATACTATCTGTTGAAAGAACATGGATAAGAAGTGCAAGTCTGCCATCATATCCATTACAAGGTGTGATAATCCTTCACGCTGAGAATACTTAACCAGATTACCTCACATTCACAACTGTGTTCAGTTACCTATAGCAAGAAATGCAATTCCTCCCATATGCTTGGTGACTGGAATGTTACTAATATTAGACTAAATACACTACAAATTATTTATATTTTTTCTGCATCTTTTTCGTATAATTATAGTTTTTAATGCCAATGCAAAATAAAAGATCCTTTCATACTTTCTTCACTTAAATATTGTATCACCTTGGTAAAACCAATGTTGTTATTAATTTTTTGTGCTAATTGTGTTTAATATCTCAGTTGGCAATATATTTTATTCTCCAAGAATTTATGAAATTAAGTTTTCTTTATTTTTTATTCATAATCATAGTTCAAAGAATACTTCACAGATTGCATGAAGGTTCACACTTTTATGATTTTGCTTCATAGAGAACTATACATAAATTTTGAATCATATCACATAATATATAATCTTTATAATGTAATCTGCAGTTCTTTGTGCTTCAATTTTATTGGTTTCCCAGAATCACTTATTACAAATTGAAATAATATGATATGATACAGATGTACAAGTTGGTAAGGGGTTGTTATAAGATTAAAGTTGAAGAGGTTTTTCATAAAATGGTTGAAAATTGGGGGCAAACAAGAGGTCATCCCTGGAAGCTGTATAAGGAGAGTGTGAGCAAGGGAGTGAGAAGCAGGTGTTTTGCACAGAGAGCGGTGAATGATTGGAATGCAATGCCTGAGAACATGATGTCTGCAGAGAATCTGAATGCTTTAAAGGCACGGTATGATGAACTGTGTGTATGACAAAAGGAACCTCCTAGATAAGTCTTTGACTCCATGGGGTCTTTGGATAATAATAATAATCCATTCTTTTAGCTCAATTCCATACCCGGGATGTTGAGGCACCGCTAATCAAACCAAATTTCAAGTTGGTCATTAGTATTTATGATTCACATTCGTTTCCATTGATCTTTGGTATTATAGGTCAACTTCGGGAAGCTTCATGGAGGGAGGAATTGGAAGGCCGGAATATCATTAGTGCGTGGGAAATTGTGAAAGAATATTTGTTAGCAGCAATGGTAAGTTGTATACCACGAGTGAAGAAGAGGACACAATTTGAAGTAAAGTGGATGACAAACAATATTAAACAGGAATTGCATGTGAAAAAGAGGCTATGGAAGAGATATAAGGAAACAAGTGAAGAGAGGATGCATGAAGAATATAAGACACAGGCCAGAAGAGTGACTAGTGTGGTAAGGAAAGCGAAACTGGAATATGAGAGGAGATTGGCCCTAAGATCCAAAGAAAATCCTAGGGAATTTTTTAGCTATGTGGCCAGTAGGAGGAGAAATGACTGTGGAAGAATGATATTGTGGGATAAAAATGGGAATAGAGTGACTGATGCAGAGGACATAGTGGAATTGTTCAATGAACACTTTATTGGAGTATTTCATCCTGGAGGAGTCAGTTTTAATGCTAGAGGGATAGGACAGGTTCGAGGTCAGGAGGAGAGTGTGTTTCAGATACTGAGAACTCTGGATGTCAATAAAGTTTTGGGACTGGATGGTATTTCACCATGAGTTTTGAGAGAATGTGCTAGGGAACTGACAGTGCCTAACCTGGCTTTTCAATGAAAGTCTGGCTTCAGCAGAGGTGCCCAGGGAATGGAAGGAAGGTAAGATAGTGCCATTGCATAAGGGTGGTAACAGACTGGAAGTGTTTAATTATAGACCAGTCTGTGTGTCATCAGTAGTTGTTAAGATCTTGGAGAAAGTAGAGAGGGACCGTATACAGCACTGGGCAGATGAGGGTAATGTTATCCGTGAGAGTCAACATGGATTTGTGAAAGGGCGCTCTTGTTTTAGCAATATGCTAGCCTTTTATAATAAAGTTACAAGAACATTAGATGAGGGAAAGGCATATACTGCAATTTTCTTATACTTAGCAAAATCATTTGACAGGGGGCCACATGATAAGCTGATATTTAAGTTGCAACACATGGGTCTGGATGTCAGATTGGTCAACTGGATTCAGGATTGGCTGTCTGATAGGTATCAGAGAGTTGTGTATGGTGGAGCAGTTTCAAGGAGATAGAAGGTTACGAGTGGGGTCCCACAGGGCTCAGTACTAGGACCTATATTGTTTAACCTTTATATCAATGACATTGCCAGTGGATTGCAAGGGGATATTCAGTTGTTTGCGGATGATGCAAAGCTGGGAAGGATTATTAGTAATAGTGCAGATGTGGTAGCCCTGCAAGAGGATTTGAATAAGCCAGATAGATGGGCAAATGAATGGGGGTGTCAGTTTAATGCAGCAAAATGTAAGGTCTTGAGGTTTGGGAAACATCGATGGGATGCTGCATACTCTATGGGAGGAGTTATACTGGAGGAAGTTGGGGAGACAAGAGATCTGGGGTTGATGATTGATAGAAACCTGAAGTTTAGGGGACATATTGCAAAGGTGGTGAAGGTAACACAGAGGATTGCTGCAATTATGAGAAGGACACTGACCTGCAGAGATAAGAGGGTTATCATTCCGTTGTATAAGTCTCTGATCAGACCACGCTTGGATTATTGTTCCAGGATTTGAAGGGGATAAATTAACTGTGGAAAAGATACAAAGACGGATGACAAAGATGGTCTCAGGACTGTACAAGGATAGTTATGAGAATCGGCTGAGGGAATGTGGACTGCAGAGTTTGGCGGATAGAAGAAGGAGAGGTGATATGATTGAGACTTTTAAACTGTTGAGAGGTGGTTACAGGGTTGACACTGGGGAGTTCTTTCACTTGGTTGAACAGCGGGAAGGAGTGATGACAAGAGGCCATCCCTGGAAGTTACGAAAGGAAACTGTGAGCAAGAGGGTGAGGAGTGGTTTCTTTGCATGGAGGGTGGTTGAGCCATGGAATGCATTGCCTAATAGAGTGGTGAGGGTGAGAACGGTAAATGAGTTTAAGGAGTGGTATGATAGACTTTGTGTTTCTTAGGGGGAGCCTCCCCTCGATGAGTCTTGACAGACTTTATGTTCTTAGGAAGGACCTCCCAAGATGAGTCTTTTGACTCCATGGAGGCCTGAATAATAATAATAATAATAATAGTTAGTCATTCTCAGATGTTTAGATTCACGAAGAGGGGGCTTTCTTTCAATCTGTTGAGCCGTAGTTCTGATATGTCATTATGTATAGGCAGTTCAGTATTTTGTCATATTCTCATAATAGAGCATCACATCTTAATAATCTGAAGTAAATGGTTATGAAGTAAATTGTTGTGTACATATTTTCAGCTAGTTTAAATATTATGCAGCAGTTTTGAAGAAGAGATACTTTCGCTATAGTTTCATCATTCAAAACACGTATAGGTAGACGCATCAAAGGTAATTTTCACACAGTAAGGTATTAAATTGGTGTCTCAGCACCTCTTTAAGAAGGCTAAAAAGTTCAGACTTAATGGTGAGTTTTGTTAAGGAACATAAAGTCTGTCAAGACTCATCGAGGGGAGGCTCCCCCTAAGAAACACAAAGTCTATCATACCACTCCTTAAGCTCATTGACCGTTCTCGCCCTCACCACTCTATCAGGCACTATTCACAAATGTATCACTAATTGAAACCCTTAATCTGCTAAAGTCACACTTTCCCACTGATATATTTGAACTATTTAAATTCACAATACACGCAGGATATTTCACATGGAAAGGGAAAATATACAAACAATTAGATGGAACAGCAATGGGCTCCCTCCCCTTTCTTCCCCTTAGCCCACTTCTACATAGAACACCTGAAAAAACTAGCTATCGATACAGCCACACTCAAACCAATGCTTTGGCTACGCTATGTTGATGGTGTGCTTGGTATTGGGCTACATGGCCCAGGAACATTGGATACATTCTTAGCACATTTAAATAGCCAACATCCAAAAATCCACTTTACAATGAAACTGAAAGCTGAATGCCCTTCCTGGATACACTAATCACGTCTTCCAGATAGTTCCTTATCATTCTCAGTTTTTATCTCTCTGTATGCATGGGTTTTCTAAACCCACACATACAGGGAGATATTAACACAATCACACCATCACCCTTCTCAACAGTATGGTATCTTAAAAACGCTAACCCACAGAGCGAGAACAATCTGTTCCAATGACAATGTTCTTGCTGCTGAACTGGCTAAATTACACCACACCTTCTTGGCCAATGGCTGTAATCTTCATAAGATAAACAAAATACTAAATGCTCCCAAAGAAACCCCTCCCACTATCCACCACAAAGAACTACAACAAAACAGTCACCATCCCATACATTAAAGGCACATCAGAAAAGATATCTAGAATTCTCAATAAACATCAACACACACTGTATTCAGACTGTGTGTCAAATTAGCAACTCTAATCCGTTCACCCATGGATAGCATCCCCCCCCCCTTTATTACATCCAGGAGTCTATGAAGTACCCTGCTCGTGTGATCAAGCTTACTACAATCAAACAGGAAGAACTGTGGACATCCGCATCAGTGAACATAAAAGATACATCCGGCACTATTGCTATGGTAAGTCGGGCCTAGCAGACCATGCTTTGGTCTGCTAGGCCCGACCCCTGCACACAGGATCAACTGGAAGAAAACAAAAGTACTGCACAGAAGCCTTGAAACATACTCTGAATCTCAACAAATATGGCTGTATAAATTTGCCTAAGATTTGGAGGACAGTTATCTTAAGACATAACTAGTACCTGCTTTCTCTCTTTTTTTTTTTATTTTTTAGATAGAGGGCGCCTAATTAGGCCTTCAGTCTTTGTGTTGTTGCTACAAATTTTTAAACTAGTCCCTTTGTTACACCATGTTGTTGTGGTCTCGCATACTGTGACAAACTGTGTTTTTGTGCTCTGAAGATGCTGGTTATAACACCAGCGAAATATCAGCAATAAGTCAATAAATAATTATTTACTTATAATTCTGTGTTCTGGTATATACCGTCAAAATTAAACAACATTCTCTAAAATCTTTACCACCATTACAGACAGAGATACTAATGTCAGCTGTTAGACAATCACTTTTTATCATACATTCTTTCCATTTCTGTGGATCTTTCCTGAGCTGCGACTGAAATTATACAACCAGTCAATGCATAACCAGTTCAGCTGCACATTCCTTTAGCATATATGCTGATATTCCATCCTTCTTTATTGCCAAATTCTTTTCCAGATGTCACAACAGCTATACAATCTCCTTCTCATATTTCAATTTCTTCTTTCTCATTTTTTGAACAATCGCATCTGCTTCAGAAACAAGCATACCATCTGCATTCAATAAAGTATTCTTCCATATTCATTCTTTCTTTTTGCAGCATGAAGCTATGCAGGATAAACTAAAATTCTTTTGGTTTATCCTGCATAGCCAATGTCCTTTCATATTCTGATTTACCTTTTCATAATAAAATATTTCTAACTTTTCCAGCCCAAGCTTTATATATTTCGGAACTCCTCACACCTTTATTTTCACAATATTCCTTCCATATCATCATCTTCTGGATTCGTTGCTGAATAAGGTCACACATTCATTTGTTCTTCAAACTCTAGGGAAACATTCAGATACTACATCATATATGTATCTTTTCAAAGTCTCCCATGCGCTCCTGATATCCCCTATTCAGTACACCTGATGCCATGAGACCAAACATAATATTCTCCCAAGTTTCTGTCCTAATTGGAACATCTATATACTTAGTTACCTATCAGTACAGCATGATCATATACTTGTTCCTATAACAAGTTTGGCAACTTTCATTCATTTCAAATATTAATATGAATCCTTATGAATAGAGTATAACTATCAATTAAATTATCTGAGCAAATGCTTTAAATACCATAAATATATCAAAGATTTCTAGAATGTTAAAGTACATATCTAAGGGTATCCAAATATATCCAGCAATCCAGTGATTGTTGAGGACTCAGGGTAATAAACAATGAATTACTTTTTCACATAAGGATAAATATGTAAGAGAAGATGAAAATATATTCTGAAACTTAAGAAATGCACAAGTGAGCCGTGCTCTATAACACAACATTGTGCTTTCTTGTTATTCCAATAGTGCTCTAAAAATATTTAAAAAAATTATGTAAAGAAATATTTTCTCTACGTCAAAAAATAAAACCTAAACATTTAAAACTAATTAAGACAGGAGAAGTCTGATATTTGTATATAGTATACTATATATATATTATATTTTTAGCTGCTGTAGCGCAATTGGAAGAATAGCGGAACATTGCACCCTTCGATTGGAAAAGACCTGGGTTTGATCCTTGTCATGACAAGAGGAACCTTTATATGGACTTTTTCAGTAGAAGGTGAGTTAACCAATCTCATACAGTGGTAGCAGGGTTTTTTCTCCCAGAAACTCAGGTTTTTCATCCTGCATACAGACAAATCGCCTTCAGAACACGCGCATACAGACAAAAAATACTGTTGTTGCTGATGATGGGCAACAGATGGCATTGAAGGTAGTAGTAGTGTCATAGTTGGAGAATTAAGTAGTAGTGGAGAAGAGGAGACGTATTTAGCGAAGTAGAGTAGTGTGCCCTCCCACGATGAGTCTTTGAACTCCCTGGAGGTGTCATGTAATAATAATGTAACCCACCAGACATAGTAGTGGACTTATTATTAAACTTGTGACAAACCACCATGAATCTATATGAAAACAAGAAATTAATGAAAGAATTTTTTTAAATTATTAAAATACTTATGGTGAGAGGAAATATAATTCCACAAGAAGGAAATAAAACAGCTGATAGAAGACTGATAGTTCAAGAATGGGAAGAGTTTAGAATATTAAGTTACTTTGATTTTAATAAGGCTGGGATATCGACACATATATTACAGGAATATGTGAAAGAGCTGACAGTGCCTTTGACTTGGTTGTTCAAGAAAGTCTGGCAATAAGAACAGTCCAAAAATGTAGAAAGAAGGAAAAACAGTGCCACTGCACAGGGGAGAATCCAAGTCGCAGTGTCAAAATCTAGGCTATTATGTATATCAAGTGTAGTAATTAATTAATTACCGTGTGATGATACAGTGTAAGTTCCCTTTACAGGAATGTATGGCAGCATCTAAGTCCCCCCAAATTTTATCCGGGCTCCGGAACCAGCATAGCTAATGAATCAGGTCTATGGCTTGGTCAGTATTACTGACTGTAATCTGTGTGTGTCCACGGCCGGTTTGCCTGCTTGCGGGATGAAAAACCCCAGATAAACTGCGGGAAAAAAACACTGTTGTCCATGCCCAAGACCAGCTAACTTGGCTATGGCTGAGGAAGATCCTTAAGTTCCTCACGTCATCGCCGGTAATCGAACCTAGGATCTTTCCCCAGGCATATGGTTGCGAAGCGCAAAGCCACTAGGCTAACCGTGTAGACAGCGTAGTAATGAAAGTGTTAGAGAAGCTTGTTAGACAAAATACAAACTGCACTGCCCCCCCCCCCCAAAAAAATGAAAAAAAGAAAAAGGAAGAAATACTAGGAATTTTTCCAAAAATCTTTTCCTAATTAAAATTCATTCTTTTTCTTTATGTTGTGTTGTGTCTTCTATTTCTATACTACTTATGAATTAGCGATCATTGCATATGCTCAGTCATAGGTCGTATGCGATGCGTAGTGTGTATTCTCAAATCAAATTTAAATTTGTACTCAACTCCCCCCCCCTCCCGAGATTAAATCCTGAGTGTGCTACTGATACACACACGCATTTATTTTCATATAACACAAATATTATTTATATCAGAAATATATGATAAATTATAACGTGTTAATTAAAATCTGCAAATGTTATTTTCAGTCAAATTTAAATTTTATTCTCTATATTCCCTTAGCATTTGTTCTCCCAATATAAGAAAAAACATCAACTTTTTAAGCTATGATCTTGTAAAAAAAAAAAAAAAACTTTTAAAACATCAATATTAACGAAGCTGGTGATTGGGGGGAAGGGAGGGGAGAAGATTGACTCATTCACAAAAGCAGTTTAGTAACATTGCTTGTAAACATCTTACTATTAAGAGTAGGAAAATATGCTAAAAACCACAAATCCCAGTGTTATTTTAAAAGGACATAAAAATTCTACTTAAAATTTGGTTCAATGGTGTTGACTTGCTGACTTTCAGAACTATTAATGAAGAAAAGTCATGAAGTAAAGAATAAGCCTAAAACACCAGGTGAAAAATGGGTCTAAAACAATTGAGTATGGGTGTTGAAATTTTTTTCACTTGGTTAAACTATAAATTAGAAATACTAAGAAAGAGTATTCTTGATTTATTCCAGCTTGGATAAATGATTAAATGATGAATATAATTTCTTGATATCTTTAATTAATAGTTTAACCAGGTTAAAAAAAAAAAAAATTCAACATCTATCTCTAATCCAGAGTAATTTAATAATAAGGTGATACACCTTTTCACCACTTATATATGGGAAATATATTACTTCTACCTCTCACAGATTGTCCCACAGAGGTGGTGGCACTGCTGTTTTCATTAAGAATTACATCAGTCATCACTCTGTAAATATCCCACCTACTACTAGTCTTGAGGTTACTGGCATAGAGATTCTCACAAGCTTGGCTGGTAAACTAAAAATCTTCGCAGCATATAATCCTCCACAAAAAATATTACTGTTCTCAGATCTGAATGCTGTATTGGACATCAGGGAGCCTGTCATCATGGCCGGCGATTTAAACTTTAAGCATCCTGTCTGGAATAGCCGTTCTACCAATAAAAACGGACACGTGCTAGTTAACTATACAGGATCCAACAACGTGGTTGTGGCTGGTCCCACTGAACCTATCAGCCCGATCACAACACATATGATCGGGCTGATGTCTTGAACATAGTCATACTACAGAATGTAAAACTCTAGTACAGTATAGTGACACTTACTGATCTATCGTTCAATCATAATCCAATACTTTAAAAATTGGGAAACCCCCACTCATTCATACCACGGGAAAGGTTATCCACGGTACTACCGAAATATATTGGTCCTGTGCCGCTTATAAAATCCAAAAATGAAATTGAAACAGCTGTAAAAGATCTAACTCAACAAATTAACACAGCCTGTGCAGCAGTTACTACTTCCACAACTATCTTCAAGACCCAACCACTTGCCAGAAGATATCATGAACCTGATCAGGGAGAAAAACAAAGCAAGAAAGTGATATCACAACACTCGAGCATCACAAGACAAACAAATCTTAAACAGACTCACCTCTGCAGTGAGAGATGCCTTTACAGCACATAGAAGAAGCCTCATCCACACTGATGCAGATAAAGCCAAAGCAATAGCAAAAAATTTAGAAAAACAATGTAAACCCTCATATGACCATCTCGACTTCAATCACATATATAAGATCCACTGACATGTCAGATGTTCACTCAAATCTTCTGTCTCATGCTTCAGCCAAACTGCACCCACATCACCTGCAGAAATATATGATATAATCAAGAAGTTAAAGAACAAAAAGGCTCCCAGACCTGACGGCATCACTAACAAGATGATAAAGCTACTACCTTGCACAGCTATTGTACATCTGACAAACATAATAAAGTCCATCCTTCACTACAAACATTTCCCTTCCTACTGGAAGCTGCCAGACATAATGCCAATCCATAAGTCTGGAAAAGATCAAAGTTACAGACCAATCAGCCTCATCTCAAATCTAGGCAATATTGCTGAGAAGTTATTCTTATCAGATTCCAAGAATCAGTACACAAGGTAAACATTCTTCCTGAGGAGCAGTTTGGGTTCCGTCAATTTCACAGTACCACGCTACAGATATACAGATTAGTGGAATATGTCACTACGGGATTCAACCGGCATCAATGCACTGGGGCTGTTTTCCTTGACATAGCCAGTGCATTCGATAAGGTTTGGCATTATGGTTTGTTATACAAACTGATATCAACTGGAATACAAATGGGAATGATTCATCTAATTAAATCATATCTTTATGATAGGCGCATGCAAATTAAGATAAACGGTACAATATCAACACAAAAATGCATCTTGGCTGGAGTCCCACAAGGATCCTTACTGGCACCGATTCTGTTTTCCTAATACTAATATGTGTGATATTCCGCAAAACCCATTGTCATCTATAAAAGCCCTATATGCGGATGATAGAGCGATATTAGCCAGATCTTTGAAGCCACATCTAGCTATCAAGAAACTGCAGGAAAACCTACTGCTAATCGAACAATATTTCACCGTGCTATTCGCCAGAAGATCAATGCTTCCTAAAGGAGACATCTTCCTAATTAATACAAAAATCCCATGGCTAACTGAGATCAAATATCTTGGTGTACTACTGGACAGAAAGCTGACTTTCAGCTCCCATATCAAAATTCTCTATGCAAAGATATCAAAAATCATAGCCCAGCTCTATCCTCTAATTAACAGGAACAGTAAGCTGAACACCAGAATCAAACTACTTATATATAAATTGATGGTTTGTCCTATACTCACCTACGCTTCTCCAGCTTGGAGCCGTACTGCTAATATTAATATTCTCAAGCTACAATGTGTGCAAAATAAATGTCTACGAATGATCCTAAACGCACCATGGTTCGAACAAACTGTGCAACTTCATCGGGACACAAATGTCCCTTATATTTACACTTTAATGCAGACTATAGCAACTAAGTTCTTCTCAAAAGCATCTGTTCACCCTAACAAACTGATTCAACTAGCTGCAAATTAGGATGCAACAGATTACTTCAAACACAAGAGACCAAAAACCATCTTAAACTTCAATTCTGATGACTAATCTTCAAGCCTATTGCTCGCCCTGAGTGGGCGAGCAATAGGCTCATGAATTTTCCCACTCACAGTTTCCTCACCAGATAGCGGGGAATATGAAAAGCATTTGCTTCACGTCAGTAACGTTGTTGTTGTTACTTCTACCTTGATATTTCTGGGTCTGGCTCCCAATGATGGTAGTTGTATCGAGAGGTTCTGCACAGTGGCTGGTTTTAGCCTGTCACTGTAACAACGTTGTTGTTGTTACTTCTACCTTGATATTTCTGGGTCTGGCTCCCAATGATGGTAGTTGTATCGAGAGGTTCTGCACAGTGGCTGGTTTTAGCCTGTCACTGAATAGAATTCCTGTCCAGGAGTGATTCAGATGAGGTGATAAGAGTGATGAGTTTAGTAGTGATCCTTTGGGGTCACTCAGTGAAATTTGGAGTGATCTTGTAGATCACTCAGAGTTTTTGGAGAGGTATCCCTGCACTTTGACATACCTCAATAAAGTTTGAAACTGGTCTGGGTTGTGGCCCTTCCCATAACACACCCAAAAGGATGTGTGCTTTGCAAGATGGAATACTAAGGCAAGTGATGTGAAATCTCGTTAGCCTCCATATCTCATTAGTGCCCAGAAACTTCACGTAAACTTTGTTTGCTTACATTTGGATAAAGGATTAAACCAAGAATATAATTTCTTGGCATCTTTAATTTAATGAACAATGGGATTACCACTGAGGGTTATTAAAACAGAACAAAAATTATTCAACAATGCAAATTAAATTTTGAATTAGATAATAAGGTGACATATTATAATTGATATTTCGGTCACTTCACGATCAATTATTCTTCAATTATCTATCATAAAATTTTAGGAATTTGGGATGTTTTGACACTTTAGCATCCTTTCTCAAATAAGTCCTTACTAAGTGCAGTTTGTTAAACATACATTTTTTTTATAAGTATAAGAAGACTTTCACAAATATCCATGCTACAGTGGGATCCTAATCCACAGCCTGTTATTGGATGGCAAAGACACTATCTATCTATCTATCTACTACCAAACAGGTCAGCAAACTATTATGATTATCATTATTGTTATTATCCCAAGACCACTATGGAGTCAAAGACTCATCGCAGGAGGTGCCTTTGTCATACACACACTCATCATACCATGCCTTAAACACACTCAAATTCTCTACAGACACTACTTGAAACACACTCTCAGGCAATGCATTCCAATCATTCACAACTCTCCATGCAAAAAGCCTGCTTCTCACTCCCTTGCTTACACCCACCTTATACAGTTTCCTGGATTGACCTCTCATTTTCCCACCATTTTATGAAAAACAACTTCAATGTTAATCCTATAACAATCCCTTACCAACTTGTATGCATCTATCACCCCTCTTTCTCCTATCCACTAGGCTCTGCAAATTGCATCTTGTCAATATTTCTTCATACTCAACATTCCACTTACCAGAAACTACATTAGTGAATTCCCTCTGGACCCTTTCCAATATATCTTCATCCTTTTGAAATCCAGGTGACCAAAATCTGTGCACAATAGTCTATATGTGGCATAATCAGGGCCTTATACAATGGATCCAGAATCTCATTGCTTCTACTAGTTGGTGTCCTCCACATCATTGCCAGAATTCATTGTCTTCACTATTTTGGCAATGTGTCCTCTAAATTTTAGATCCTTATCCATCATTACCCCAAGATTTATTTTCTCCACCTCCAACAATATATCCCCACCAAGAGTAAATTATACATACCATCTTTATTTTCCAAAAGTTAAAACCTTACATTTCACAATATTCAACTGGCATCCCTACTCCCATGCCCATTCACTCAGTTTATTCAAGTCTTCTTGTAAGGCCCAGCATCTGCTCTGCTCCTCATTGTTATTCCCAACTTTGCATCATCTGCAAACAACTGGATATCCCCATTCAAATCTTCCCCAATATCATTAACAATCAAACAGGTTAAACAGCAATGGCCCTAAGACAGACTGCTGAAGCACACTACTAGTGACTTTCCTCTTCTGGAATACTGCTCCCCCATACACAACTTGCTGATACCTATTCAACAGCCAATCCAGGTGACCAAATGCATTATCTAACCCCATCCACTTTACTCTGACTATCAACTTATTATCATGAAGTAATCTAAGAAAAGCTTTTGCAAAATCTAAGCATACTACTGTGTATCCGTCTTCCTCATCCAATGCTGTCATGTTTGTAATAAGTAAATAGATTACTAAAATATGACATCCCTTTAGCAAATCCATGCTGTCCCCCCACGATCCATAACCCAATTCTGGATCCTGGTTATCAATAGCCTCTCCAACATTTTAACCACAACACAACAGAACTTGAGTTCTGTCACCTCCTTTATGGAGCAGTACAATCTTTTTTGAAACATCCCAAATTCCTAAAAATTTATGATAGATAATCAAAGAATAACTGATCATCAAGTGACAGAAATATCAATTATAATATGTCACCTTATTATCTGTTATTCAGAATTTAATTTGCATTGTTGAATAATTTTTGTTCTGTTTTAATAACCCTCAGCAGTAATCCCATTGTTCATTAAATTAAAGATGCCAAGAAATTATATTCTTGATTTAATCCTTTATCCAAGCGTAAGCAAACAAAGTTTACATGAAGTTTCTGGGCTACTTGTATATGGAGGCTAATGAGATTTCACATCACTTGCCTTAGTATTCCATCATGCAAAGCACACATCCTTTTGGGTGTGTTATGGAAAGGGCCACAACCCAGACCAATGAAATAGCACAATCTTTTTTTTCTTTCTTCCTTCCACTCCTTTGGAACTTGACCCATTGTAAGACTCATATTAAACAAATATGCCAAGGCAGATGTTAACTCCTTGGCACATTCCTTCAAAATAAGTAGTTATATATCATCAAGTCCAACAGCCTTATTAACATCACGTTTCCTCAATTCCTCATATACCTCTTGCTCACTCACTGTCAGTTTCTCCTCCTCATCATCCACTGCTCTTAAACCCTCCATGATGTCACATTCACAAGAATGAGAGACCTTTATAAACTTCTCATTAAATAATTTAACTATATTCTCTGCAGCAGTTTTCCTTATACCATTTTCTCCAATCAATATTATCGTACCATTTTTTTATTATTATTATTGCTGGCTCCATATCAAAAGAATTCCCTAAAGTTTTTTTTTTTTAAAGCTTCATTAGCTAACTGCTGCTCATATTGCACTTTTTGCTAGCCTTACTGCATCACTTCCTTGCCTGTTCTTCGTAGTCCTCATGAAATTAATTATTATCACTCATCTTATGTTGCCTCCATAATGTCGTTTTTTTCTTATGCTTAACCTCTTCATTCATTTCACACCTACCTTATTTAACCTTCTGAACTTTGGCATATATTTAGACATTGCTTCTATTAGATAGTTCTCAAATAGCCCAAGCAGCATTGATCTCCTTTTTACCCAGCTCTTCATTCCATGCTACCAAGCTGTCTCCTGAACTTCTGATAATCACCAGCCTTGCAGTTAAACATATACCTTTCCTCATAGAAGTCCTCAAATAGCTGACAACCACCCAAAGATGTGAGGATATTTCATGCTATAAATTCAAATAATAAAGGCCATAAAAAATGTGTTTCCTAGACTACACATGATGTTAAAAGAATCTGAGAATAATACTAGGGCCCCCAGGTAATCACTTCATGGTCACTCTCACCAAATGGAGGGAGATTGACATTCATAATGACATCCAATGATGAGATAATCAAATCAAATCTAAGACCCTCAATCCTCGCATGTCCTCTGTTTACATACCGTCTGAGGTAGTTATCCCTCAAAAACTTGTGAATGATTTTCTTAATTTTCTTCCAAATTAAGATTTGAATTTTCATTTCATAGATGATATACATAGCAGAAAAAAAAAAGTAAATAAATAAAAATTAATTTCAATAATATAACTATATAAAATATTGTATAATGTTAAATATGTCAATATTGCATGCATGCTCACCAAGGCATCTGTAAGGTTTCACCCAGTGACTTGCTTTGCATTTCTTCTGGCCTACTTTGCACCAATTCTCAATCTTATAATAACGACTGGATTCCACTATGTTGCTTATCTCCTTCTTTGGATAAACCTGTAAAAAGCAAAAACATTATGTGTATAATGTTCCATATTTTGTATTCATTTATACTATAGTATTATTTTAGGCTGTAGTGAGTCAGAAGACTATTTGTAGGAGATCCACTTTATTATTATTATTATTATTATTACACTCTCCATGGGATCAGCAGACTCATCACGGGAGGTTCATTCAACTGACAACATATTTATCATATAGAATCTTAATATCCTTAACACTCCTTGAATTAACAACACATTCTGGTAATGTGTTCCATTCAATGACAATTTTCCATGTAAAAAATCTGCTCCTCACCACACTTTTAAACAACTTCCAGGAATGACCTTTGGTTCTTCCCCTCTCACCATCCATTCATCTTATAATCCCCCTCTGAATTAATCTGATATCTTTTATCACTGACCATCATCTTTTAGTCAATACATTCCATTTGCTCACCATTCCTTTAAAAAAAAAAAAAAAAAAAAAAAAAACTATCCTTAATCAAACATTATGAATATATTTAAATTCAGGTTGTTACAATGTAGATTAACAGGAAGAACTCAGTTATCAGATGAAAGTTCACAAAAATGAGAGATTAGTTTGTCAGAGAGGTTTGGTGAAATATGCATTTAGATGACAGATCTTGGCAGACTACTTGAAACAACTTATTTCAGCTGCTTTATATAAAAAATGCTAAAATATAGACCTTATAAAACATTTCACAGGCCTTTATCGAGAAACTTTTTTAATGACAGGGAAAAAAAATTCCCTTTGGTATTTCTAACTTACATAAAAAAATTTCTATATTTCTATTATGTACAAAATGTTCCTTGTGGACACAAGATCCACTATACAATTTAATATAACTACTGAAACACTTTAAAGCAACTTTTCTTTTTAACAAGAGTTAAGAAGGTGAACAAGGTCTGTTTTCCTGGAAGTAGAATAAGCAGACTGACTGAGGCATTGGGTAACTGAGGTAGCAAGTTCGCAAAAGAGTTGGTAGTGGTAGTAAGAACAAATGAAATTTGGTTGGGAACAAGGAGAATGTGAGAATGAATATCAGAAGATTGTTGAGAAGAGTAAAAGATAACAGTATAGTAGGAAAGGTAGTCAGCATGTTGCCCAGGTATGACAGTGATGAGTTAAAATGGCAAGCGAAGATCATGAATGGTATGTTAGCAGAACTGTGCAAGGAGAAAGGAGTGCATTCTGTGAATGTGTGGGATGAATAGAACCGTATAAGAGAGAGACTATTTAAGTGGGGCACAAAACACATGTATTGAAATACATGTGTTTTATTATTATTATTACACTCTCCATGGGGTCAGCAGACTCATCACGGGAGGTTCATTCAAATAGAGGAAAAATCTCAATACAAGAAGTTTTTTTTTTTTTTTTTTTTTTTTTGTGAACATTCAATAGCAACCTGAACTGTACAAATCCAGAAGGAAATCGTAGTATAACAATATGAACTGTACAAATCCAGAAGAAGATTAGTACATAAGGACTTTAGCAGAGTTTATTGTAGTTTTCATTTATTTATTTTTTTATCACTAGAAGTTAGGCTAAGAAAAAGATTAGTTAACAACGTAGAGTTAATTTACCTTTCTAAATTGCAACAGCATATAGCTTGGTTCCTATACACATGTATTCTTCTGATGATGACCTCGATACAGGGGTCAAAACATCAATTGTTATTTTATTAATAATTAGTAAAATAATCATTTCAACACGTGTGTTTTGTGTCCCTAAATTCTTAAATATGAATGCTGATCATCGTGTAACCTTAAAAGAAAGAACTATTTAAGTGGGTTTGATGTCAGTCAACTGGAGGCTGTAGCTGAAAGGGAGAGTAATGACTGCAGTGAATAGATCTGAAGAAAAAGTTTGTGAATGCAAAGGTGAGTAGTGTGAGTGAAGGAAATGAGAGTGAGCAGAAATGCAAGATAGATAGGATAATGGTTGGGGAAGGGGGTTCAGGATGAACACCATGTGAAGTGTAGATGGTGGATGCAGAAGTGAATGTGTAAATAGATAAGAAAAGGCTGAGATGGCCTGGGATTTGGGGGAGGAAGCATTTGTGTCTAGGGACAGTTATAGGATTGGTGGTAAGAGAGGAATGACTGGGGGGGGGGGGGGTATAGAGAAGTCACATCTGAGAGGTGGTCTGTGGGACTTGTTACAGAACTAGAAATGCATTCATCTGCCTTAAAATTGTCAGAATAAGTAAGATGCGTTGATGAGGATGACATCTTGACAGGAATAGGGATGGAAGGCTATGTTTCTCATGAAGACAGGCAAAGGAAAAAAGGAATGAGTACAGTAGATGGTAGCTGAGGAGTTACGTGCATCCAAGGAAGAGATGCAAGGGAGAAATAGTGACAGTGGTTTTGAAGCATTATGCTATGCGGTAGAGGTGGATAGAATGAAATATTTAGTTGATTGTTGCTATAGACCTGATAATTTGGTGGGCAGTGAGAAGGAAATATATAGGCAAATTAGCATGCCAAATAATGGTGATCATTATAGGTGATATTTTAATTATGGTAATTATATAGACTGGAATGAAGAAATGGCACCTGGGTGTAAAGAATGAATTTGCATTTTTGAGAGACAATACCCCAGGCAGTACTTAACAGATGGCACATGTTAAGGGTCTGGTCTTTGATCATCTCATCAGAAGATATTATAATTAGAGGATATGTTATAAATGGGATGTCAAATCTTCCTCTTAATGAGACCAAGAAGAAGATTTGAGCATGAAGTTATCACCTGAGGTGGTTACTAGCCATATGAGGGTTTCTGTGAAAAAGGGATATATGTGGAACTATAAGGCTTGTGATTATGAAAAGCTCAGTGAAGCAGCTTGCAGCTATATTATGGAATAAGGAATTAGATGGAAAGGAGATTGATGCTGCCTGGGCACTACTCAAGAACTACCTGGCAATTTCTGAATGTATAACAAAAGTCAGGAGGTTAAATAAGGTAGGTGTGAAATGGATGAATGAAGAGGTCAGGCATACGATCTGGAAAAAGAAGGAATTATGTAGGGATCACAAGATGAGTAGTAATAATAACAATTAAAATGCTTTTCAATTTTCTGAATGCTCTCCAGGCAAGTTGAACTCTTCTATTTATTTCCTTTTGGAGTCCACGATTTAGATCAATGAGATTACCTAAATATGTATATGAAGAGACTCTTTCCAAGAAACTGTTTTCTATTATTATGTTTTTTGGTGTTACAAAATGATTAAACATGATTTTAGTTTTTTCTCTGTTTATTTTTAGACCAACTTTTCTGCTTTCAGGATATAGGTCTTCTATCGTTATATTAAGGTCTTCTGGATTGTTTGCAAAAATTATATCATTTGCATATCTTAGGTGTGTTAAGTTTCTGTTATTAAATTCGATACCAAGGTTTGTCCAGTTTATATTAATAAATATTCCTTGAAAGACTGCTGTAAACATTTTGGGCGATAGTCTCCTTGTCGAACACCTTTTTTAATTGATATTTTATTACTACTTGTGTAAAGTTGGGTTGTTGTTGTTGCATTGTAGTATATTTCCTAGAGAGGTCCATATATTCTCCAGGAACTCCCTGATTCATTGTCTATCCTATTCAATCCATCAATCACACACACACACAATACCATTTACCTTCAGCAACACCAACAGTATATTATGTCTGTAAATTATGTTCTCTTGGCTGATTTGTCTGTATATGGGATGAAAATCCTGTATTTCTGGGAGAAAAAACCTGCTACTTCCATATGAGGTTGTCTAACTATCTTCAATTGAAAAAGCCCATGTAAAGATTTCTCTCATCACAACGATAATCAAAGTCAAGTCTTTTGAAATTAAAGGGGTCAACATCCTGTTTTTCCAATTCTGCTTCAGAAACAAATACTAAATGCGTGATTTTTCTTTTATGTCATTGATTTTTTGGCAAAGTGTTTTGGCAATAGGAAAATTAAGGGATCTGCACTATGAATTGTTGAGACATCCATCCTATTCCCCAGATTTGGCTCCCTCTGACTTCTATCTCTTCCCAAAACTAAAACTTTTTTAGTTTTATGTCATTGATATGTTTAATCAGTTCATTACTCATTTAAATATGATACAAATGTTGAAATCCCATCTCCCATCTTTTTACTAGCTTTATAAATATACAAGAGTAGTCTGAAAAGTTCTTGGCCTTGACCATAGATGGCGACACCATCGGCAAGATTTTTTTTTCCCTAAGTTGGTACATCTGTCATAAGCATCCATGTGAAATTGCAAGTCATTCTATCAAGTAGTTTGTTTTATCCATTTCAAGAAATACAGACGACACTTTTGTCGTCTGTATTTCTTGAAATGGATAAAATTGAGTATCATGCGGTTATAAAATTCTTTGTAAAAGGTTTAACAGCAAAAGAAATTCATTCATAAAAGTTTATGGGCACTCTTCGCCTTTGTTTTCATAATTAAGAAATGAGCTGCCGAGTTTAAACTAGCCATACCAGCCTTGAAGATGATCCACGTAAGGACGTCCAAAAAGTGTAACACTAGAAATCATTGATCAAGTACACGATATGGTATTGGATGACCGGTGAGTTAAAGTGCATGAAATTGCTGAGACTATAGGCATTTCAAAAGAACGTGTAGGATATATTTTGCATGAAGAATTGCATATGAAAAAGCTTTGTGCAAGAAGGGCGCCGCAGTTGTTCACAGGAGATCAAAAATGCACTTACATGAAAATCTCTGAACAGTGCTTGGAGCGTTTTAACAAGAAAAAAAACTGATTTTGTGCATCGATTTATTACTATGGATGAGACTTGGATTCACCATTACCCACCAGAATCCAAACAGCAGTCAAAACAGTGGATAGAAGTCGGTTGTTCAGTGCCAAAGAAGACAAAGTCGGTTCCATCAGCAGGAAAGGTCATGGCATTGGTATTTTGGGATGTTAAAGGCATTTTGTTAAATAATGGTAAAACAATAACTGGGGAATATTATTTCGATATTTTAACCAGACTAGATGAAAAAATTAGTGAGAAAAGACCCGGTTTGCAGAAGAAAAAAAATCATCTTTCATCAGAACAATGCACCTGCCCACAAAAGTGTTTTGGCAATAGGAAAATTAAGGGATCTGCATTATGAATTGTTGGGACATCCATCCTATTCCCCAGATTTGGCTCCCTCTGACTTCTATCTTTTCCCAAAACTAAAACTCTTCCTCGTTGGTCAGCGTTTTTCTTCGAATCACGAGGTGATTGCAGCTGTAGAGATTTTGCAGATCTTACTGAGAACCACTACAGGGATGGGATAATGGTGCTGGAGCATCGCAGGAATAAATGTATTAGTCTTAAGGAAGATTATGTTGAAAAATAAAAATAATTTTGAAATTATAAATTCGTTTTTTCATTGTTAGGCCGAGAATAATAAATGCTGATAATAACCAACTTTACTTACACAAGAGTAGTATTTGTTGCATGACTTACAATTCCACTGGCAAAAAGATCACTTGCTGTAAAAGAGCTATCTATGGGATTCAAAAACTTTAATGAAACACCCAAGATCATCGTAACCCACTAAAGAATTAAGACAATGCCCAAGAGCACAAGTATGAAGGGTGCCTAAAACTGGCAAATGACATCTCAACCATAAAAATAATTCTCCCCCCCCCACTCTTGAATTTAGGGGTGACATATACTCTAACGATAATTCTGCCAGTACCAGTTATAAGCAATGACAACCACTAATTTTGATAACAATAAAATAAATATAAAATAAAACTACATTCATTCACAAAGTGTAAGTTCAGTAGTATATGTATTGTTTATATGTACCTGCTTAGTTTGATGGAGAAAAGGAATCATTTCACCAGTCCTACAACACATTAAGTTCCAGACCGTGGTATAGTGAATCACTGTCCCCCCCACCACCACACTTGAAGATATTATTAAGTGACACCTTCTAAACATCCAAGGACTCATCATGTAATGGTTTAATAACACTTTTAATAGCTCTCTGAAGGTCACTGGGCCATCCAGCACAACATGACCATTTAAGGTCAACAAAATGAACAAACCACCACCCCAACCCAAACAAAAAACACACAAAAAAATTAAAGGAAATAAAACCAGAAACACGGCTAACGAGTACTAAACACCAGTACATTCCAGATTTGGTGTTTTGGGTTCATTTGAAGCAAGTTGTGCAGTGTTTTTTTCTTCTTCTTTTTTTTTATTTTTTTATTAATACTGTAGTTCTGAAATCAATGTCAATTTTAGTGGACTAACATCTATATAAAGCTCTCATCTTTATATGCATTGATATCTATATAATCTCATACAGAAGTAGCAGTTTTTTTTCCCCTCCCAGAAACTCGGATTTCTCACCTTGCTTATATAAAGGGTAAATTGGCCATGAGAACGTGTGCATGGCAGTGCATTTGTTCCCAGTCTAACGCGTGGTGGCGCGTCGATCACACTGTGAATTTACTTCCGGTAATGACGTCAGGATTGTACCGCCCACTGAGTCACATGGTTTTGTTTCATGTCATACCCAAAAGTTGTTCCATTTCAGCTATAATATTGTCACATTTGTGGATAACTGTACTATTAACTGGTGCACTTTAGCCTGCTACCCATTTCAGTGTTCGATAATTTAATATCATAGTATCTAATATAAGTTTATGATCTTCTTAGATACTTTTTATCTGCCATTATTGACCACAATAAACTAAAATAATAAACAATTTTATAATGCAGAGAAACACCGAAATAGATGCCGCGAACAACAAAATCATAAACAAACTGCGAATTGGTTGAATTCACGGTAGTGTCATATTACTAAAACCGTCGTATTAGCGGTTGTCGTGAATAAAGAGGAGGGAGGGGGTACTCTACTTAGTTTCTAGCAAAGTAACTTTTCTAGTATCTCCACTCTGGTATTAAGCTTTTGTAGCAATGAGACTGGCAATTCCGTCAACCGAATAAGCTTTACAAAAGGCTCTAGCGTTGTGATTCAAACCCAGGTCTTTCAACAAATATTTGCATTTTTGTTGCTTCAAATTTAATGTTCTGTCAGCTAAATAAGACTTTATAAATTCCTCATGTTATGGGATTCAAACATTTTCCAATAAAAAAAAATGCAGTGATATGAAATGTCCTTTTGTAAAAAAAAAATAAAAATAAAAATAAAATAATAATAATGACGTGGGAGGTAATATTGTAAACTCTACTGACTGCCACAATGGGAGATGATAATTCACCAAAGTCAAACAGTAGATTTTCTTTTTCTTCCTGATAACTGATAACTTCTGTTGCTTGATGGATATCAGTCCCGTGGACTCTGATCCCTTCATCGCTATGAATAATTCCCGGTTTAATGGAAGAAATTTTTGAGCACTTGGCTCACCCTAATTAGGGCTGTGTTGAAAGATTTCAATCTGTGATCAGGGCCGCCTTTGGGCGTTTATGTTTCCATCTGTCTTTTTCATCGTAATCTGATGATTCATGAATGAGTAGGATGGGATGGAGTGATGCCTGAGCAAAGTACTTGGTTGCTATCTGGAGGAGAAATGTAGGTATGTCTTGCAGGTTTCCATCTTGATGGAGAATAGTGTTCCTTACAAACCACGGGGCATCAAAGATCATTCGGAAGCATTTGGTTTGGATTAAGGGATAAATTGTAATCGATAAATGGATAAATTGTAATCGTTTGATGTTGCTAGGAGAGGTGTGGCTCCATGCTGGCGAACCATATGTCAGAATAGATCTGATGATTGCTCTGTATATTCTTAATTTGTTTTCAGGACTGACTTTGCTTCTATGGTTGAGTAGAGGGTAGAGCTGAGCTATTGCAGAGTTTGCTTTGTTGCAAGCATGAGAGATGTGGGAGTTAAAGCTGAGATGATTATCTAGTTTGATTCCCAGGTATTTTACTTCTTTTTGCCATGGGATAACAGTATTGAACATCGTGATTGCTCCATGATGGTCTGCTTTCTTCCTTGTAAATAGTATGGCCGTGCTTTTATCTGCATTAACATCAATTCTCCATAACCGAAACCATTTTTCAAGATTCTTTGCTGCAGTTTGTAATCTTTGTGTGGCCAGGTATGGTCTGAGCGATCTGGTCAGTATCGCCATGTCATCCACATAAAATGCCATGATGGTTTATGTTGTGCTTGGGACATCTGAGATAAAAATGTTAAAGAGTAACGCTGATAATAGGGAGCCTTGCGGGACACCTACTGTGATACTTCTTGTAGTTGATCTGAGCCCACGAAGTTTCACTTGAAATTTTCTTTCAAGTTAGTTTTTTTTTCTTTTAGGTAAGAGTCTATGATTTGAATGAGGTTTAGTGAGTATTTTGCAGTAATTAGTTTGTGGATGAGGCCTTTGTGCCACACTTTATCGAAGGCTTTTGCCACATCTAGGAAGATTGCACCTGTATGCCGTCTCCAGTTAAATCCAATAGTTATGTATTCTATAAGTCTGTGGATTTGTTGAGTTGTGCAGTGTCCAGTTTGAAAACCAAATTGTTCTTTTGGGATTAGATCTAGATTGTCTGTTTCACTTTGTAGGCATTTTAGAATTACTTTTTCTGCTATTTTCCCCAGGCCTGACAAGAGGCTGATAGGTCTGTAATTCTGGGGGAACTGAGGTGCTTTCTCTGGTTTGTGGATAAGGATTACATCTGCCTGCTTCCAGCGAGTGGGGAAGTAGTTGAGTCTTAGCATTGCATTAATGATAGCCACTAGATGCATTATTGTTTTGTGAGGGAGTGCTTTTATAATTTTGTTGGAAATCTGATCAGGACCTGGTGCTTTTCTGTTATTGGGGTTCTTGATGATTTGGTATATTTCATTTGGCGTGGTATAGTTTGAATTGTCACGGGTGGTGGAACGATGAAGTGCATAGCGTATTGCTTGTGGATTTTTTCAATGAAGCACAAGTCCGCATGAGTGTAGTTTTGTTGAAATTGCAGCTCCAGAGAGTCTGCAAAAGCTTCTGCTTTTTCATCATCTCGGTAGACTATACCTTTTTCTCCGTGTATTGGTTTTATGTTGGGGTGATCGCTGCGAAAGGCTTTAGTCATTTTCCATAGTGAGTTATCGTCTGTTTTTAAGGAGCTTAGTTTCCTCTCCCATTGCTGATTCTTATGGTCTTTGATTGCATATCGAACTAGGTTTGTTGCTCTGTTAAGCTCTTGTTTAGTGTTGTATGGTACCGACGTCTAATTTTGTTTTTGCTGCAGATAAGCTTTAGAATCTCTTCTGGGAGCAGGTTAGTTTGGGCTGGAACGGTAACGGTGGAGGCTATTGCAAGGCCAGTTTGGATTGTGCTTTCCAGTTTATTGATCGCTATGTCTACTTCTTTGGGTGAGGAAATAGTTGGGACAGGGCCTATGATGTTGCTGAGAGTTGAGATGAGCTTCTTGAGATTTATGTAGGATTGTCCCGAGATGGTTTCTGCTTCTCTGCCTAGGCTAAGCAGAACTGGATTGTGGTCGGAGCTAAGATCGTTAATAACCTGCAACTGGAATTGATGTGGGGTGTTCCTGAAAATGGCGATATCCAGCACGTCGGGTTTGCCCAGTGGTCCGTAGTGTGTTGGTTCAACAGGACCTACTATGGTGATGTTTCTTGTCATCGAAAATTTGTAGGCTCTTCCCATTATTATTGGTGTTTCTGCTGTTCCACGCAGGGTGTTTTACATTTAGATCTCCCGCCACTATTGTTGCTTCGTTTGTGTCAAGGAGCTGGGAGAGGTCTGAGGCTAGAAGTGATTTGCCTGGAGGGTTGTAGACTGAATATAGTTTTAGACTGCCTGTGTTTTTTGTATGTATTTCAATTCCAGTTTCTTCCAGGTTTGTGGTTGCTGATTTCTTGGTCTCATTGTATCTAATGCTTTTTTTAACAAATATAGTAGTTCTGCCCCCTCTGGCATTGAGTCTATCTGATCTTAGCAGTGTGTAGTGCCTTATTTTGGGGTTGTCGCAAGGCCAAAGATGCATCTCATTGACTAAAAGGATGTCTATCTTATATCTTTCAGCAAATTCTTTTAGTTCTAGGAGATTGTTGTTTAGCCCGTTAGCATTCCAATAAGCAATCTGTAATGAATTAGTTAAGTTGATCGTGTTATCCATTAATCATAGAGAAGATGACTTGTGTGTTTTTGAGGAATTTGTTGGTGTCAACCTGATTGGGATTTGTTTTGCTAAAGGCTGTTAACATCTCTCCTAAAGTAGCAGCTAGGGTTGCTGCAGTGGTTTGGTTGCAAGATGCCGGTTTGCTATTTGTAGAGACCGCAGATGTATATGACTTTTCAGGAGTAATGACCCGTGTTTTGATTTCTGGTGTAATTCACTTTTGATTGGGCAGGGGTAGTGCCTCTCTAGCCTTCTGCAGGTTGAATGGGTGGAGTGAGCATCCCTTGTAATTTGCTGGGTGTGGGCTGCCACAGTTCACACACTTAGCAGGTGTGGTTCGTGGTTTGACACAAGTGTGTGAGGGATGGTTGTTACCACACTTGACACACTTATATTCCGCTTTGCATAGTTTTTGTGTATGCCCATACTTTTGACAGCGATGGCATTGACCAGCTGAAGCCTTTCTTCTGAGAGGTTCAGTCTTGATGACCAAACTGCAAACTATTTTAAGGTCGTAAATTTCTCTATGATCTTTACTGATCTCGACCAAGACCAGAGGCATAGGGCGCTTGTCCGCTCAGTACATGCGTGATATTTTAATCAGCTCTAGGCCTTGTGATCTGAGGTCAGTAGCTATTTCTTCTGCTGGTATGGTCTCAGCCAGCCCTCTAATTACTACTTTTAAGTTTTTTTTTGCTTTTGAGCTGAAATGTGTGATATGGGACTATTAGTTCATAAGTCTGGTGAGCTGGCGGTAGTCTGAAATTCCTTCTAGTTGGATCCGGATTCCTTCGTCTGTACTCTTGGCTGTACTCTAAATTTGATGTTTGCATTCTTCATCGTTGCTGTGATTGAAGACCATTTTTCTTTTGTTCTTAAGATTACAGGTGGAATCCTCTCTTTGGGTTGTGCCCTGGAGTCAGTCTCTATTCTTTCATCAGGTTGTGCTGTTAAGTCCATTGGAGTTGTTTTTTCCAAGGGTTGACGTACTATTTCAGGCTCTGCTGCTGGCGAACCCTTCTTACACTTTTTTCTGCTGACAACCTGATAGTCTGTAGAGTTATCTGAGTCCACTAGGGGCTGGTCGTTAACCGGTGACATAATCTCTCTGGTGTTATCTTGAGAAGTGCTGGGGAGAGGGTCAGGGGATTGACAGTCCTCTGTTTCAACTTCTTCTATTTAGTGGATTGCCACCTTACCTGGCCATTTCCTTTGTAGTAGGCCTCCTATATGTTTAAAGATAGCCAATAGCTGTTTGAAATCAAGCTCGTCATATGGAGAGTCCATAGTTTGGCCTGATGGAAACTAGCAGTTTCCCGGGTAATCCTGTAGACTGAGAGTCTACTAGCAAATCCCGTAGACAGTTTAGAATAAGCGTCTACCAGCAAAAAGTTAGTCTGTTATAGGAGACTATCCTAAAAACGAGGAAAAAGGAGTTTCAGGAGCTTACTTGGACACAGTGCAGCAACCTACCTCCCTAAAAAAAAAACCATTCAACCACCACTGGTCCTCATTGCGGGTGGGGCCTGCCGGCCATTAGACCTCTGCATATTTCATACAAAGAGGGAGATAGTAGGTCACGAACTGTGTTAGTTCCAGTGCAATGCGAGCTTCCTGAAAAACCTTATATAAAAATCAACTAGGCAGAGTCTAAAGGAATACGTCCGATCACAGTGACAGCAAAAACAAAACTCTGAATGATTCGTTTTCTTCCAGAATCACAAGAATCATTTTATCTTTTGGTAGAGGACACGAGGATATCGGAATTTTCAGTTCGTAAAGAGAAACTAACTATGCAGAAAAAAATAATGCACTTTCAGGCATTGCCTTCTTTTACCATCATAGTCGAAAAGGTTGTAAGGTCATATCGTCCACATCAAGCCAAAAATATTTCTGTAGAGGCTCAAAGAATTTTAATAACATAAATAAATCAGTTTCCAATTTTTAATATTTGGCATCTCCACATTATGTTCCTGTTGCGCATGCCATATAAAGCTAAAACTGGAAAAAGGCAATCCCGAAGACATAATAACAAAAGAGGAAATTGCAGAAAATAAATCAACCTGAAAGCAGTGTTTAAATTTCAAACCGGTAGTTTTAGATGATCATCTGAAACTGAGGTGGTTTCAAAGCTATAAAAACATTTTTATAAGATATATGGTAGCACTAACAATGGGAACAGTCCATAGATAAAATAATAATAATACTTTCGGATACATTAATCGGAATAAATGAAGAACTCATTCAATGAGTTAGTTATTCTTCCAACGTTTCGAGCAGATATGAGAAACACCAAAACATGGGGATAATAACTTCAATGGTCAGAGAAAAATCCTAGAGAAATATCATTAGTACGTTGTTCCATTCTCTACAAACTATCATTTGGGATATTGAACCTGAAGACGAAGAGGTATTTATAAAGATATCCAGGGCCATCGCCAGATTAGATCGCGCTCTGAGGCAAACAATTAAATATTATAAGTCAAAAATATAAGAACATCTCCAATTGCAATTTGGTTTTTATTATAAGAGAAAAACATTAATGCAAAACGATTACATAATAATATTAATTAAATGTTTACTCTATGGGGATATCGCGCAATAAAACTGTTTATAAGCTCATTTAAATTATAAGCTATGTCCGCCTCTATCGATACAGTTGTTTGACCAACCAATCTTTCTTGGGTCATTGCTGTTCGCAAATAATTTTTAATGAGTTTAAGCTTCGAAAAACGGCGCCTACCGCAATATGGCTGAACGAGCATTCTTATGTAAGCCGCGCCGTGAGGCAGGCTACCTCTATGCTACATCCTGTCCACGGTACTGAAGATATCTAAAAACAATCGTGAGGGCTTTTAAAAAATACCACATAGGATGATATCAATATGCTACTTATATCTTCTGATCTTATATCGGGTTTCCGTGATTTCAGAGAGAAAAAAACAATTGCAATAACGAAGGTAATACGTTGACTGAACCAAACGATTTTTTCAACAGATTAAGGTAAATCGTGTAATTTTTATTTAGTTGACAGTAATGAAATTCTTAATTTTTAGATTACTTGTAATTTTGAGTCTAACGAAAATATTTTTAAGGAGTAAAAAAAAAAAACTAGGAAGTGTTTTTTTTTTTTTTTCCCACAGTAGAAATCGTAGATTAGCAGAGCTCACATTTTGTGTAAGAGTACTGGTAATTTACTTCCTAGTAAAGACTTACTAGCACCTGCTCACAAATAATAATAACCCATGCACGAAGATTGTGCTCCTCTTATAGTGGCAACTATTTGAAACGTGCTTCAGGGACTTAGGTGGAAACCAAGATGTTAATTGGGATCCGAAAATATTCACAACTATACTGCGTCATTTTCCTGCCATATGGGCATGTACTATCCTCCAGGGGTTTTCCTGTCATGACCACGTGTTCCGTGACAACGAGGTCGGGAAGCCGTCATGAAAATGTGTCTGCCCCACAGTTTCACGACAGGTGTACCATCATCAGGGAGTGAAGTCTATTATACCTTACGCGTGTATCGAAGTGTAAAATGCGAAGGTGTAGAATATAACAGGTTACCACACCCTGTTATTTTTACTTCGTTGGGATGGTAGGTTAAAGGAACATGAGTAGTAATGCCAGAAGGCCACGTTATCTACTTGGAAAAGTAGGATACGCGTGTTTCTGCGGATTTTATTTATTAGTCTGTGGTCGTGGTGAATTTTACATTTCGACAGCTTGTTTCCAATGTTATCTCACGTGAACAGAAGACAGATCTGTTCACGAATTATCGAGAATCAAAACAACCTATATCTGTCGCCATTCACACTTTCACAGAAAGCACCAGTCTACATATGTAGTCATGTTAAAATGTTCGCTCCCTGTTATTCCTCCCCTGAACACCAATAAAACGAATGCATAGTTAATCACACCGCTCCACCACCCTCACTGCGTAGTTTGTCAAATCCTGGATGCTCTTTCCACTAATTGATTCCCTGGGAATTGGTGTACCGATGAAGTTCCACTTAAAATTTTAGTAGGCCTGTGAGGATTTCCTGACACTTGAATCACTGATGATATACAGTTTCGCAACCTCCCACCAGACGTCTAAATCGTAGATTTAGTGCACGCCTTAATGACACATTGCAGTGGAAACGATTTGCCCCAACTTACACTTTGCAGAATTTCGCACACTTATTCGGATAGTATCGCAACGAGCCAAAAGCCGTCCGTTTTCCTGCGAGGCATCGACATTATTAGCACTACTGCAGCGCAGCCCAAATAGGAGGCATTAAAATCGATCTCCACTGTTCAGTTTTATCGTGTGTCTAAAATGCATAATCAGAATGCGGAGTTCCAAAGTAATGGCACTGAGAGCACGCCCATATCTCCCTCTCTTTCTGTCCTAGCTATGAGTACGATGCCGTCACAACAAACAATAAAACGAAGAATCATTTGGAAATACCATTCTACGAGAGTGTGAAAAGCTGCAGGTGTCGCATTCGCGCTACAGGCGACGCGTAAACTATTTCCTATTACAAATCATTCCAAAGCAATCAACAGATAACCTTCAATGAAAATTGCATAATCACTGATTCTCAACCTGTGATGTGTGCGTACGATCAATTGTTCGCGAATTAATTTTTTTATACTAATCCGGCCCATATTCTTTCTAAAATTTATTTCTTCTGCTGGTACGCAATACATGCACTAAGTTTCTGAAATGGTATACGCATATTAAACAGGTCGAAAACCGGCTTAGATATTCAAATCTGTAAAACTTGAAACATGAATTTCAATTTCTTTGTTTGCCTTATTTCTTAATAAGGCTTTGCATAGTTCAGATGTACATGTGCTCAAACCGCCACCACACATATTTGTTAAGAAGAGTCTGTGTTTCTATTTGCATTATTCAGATTTTTTTCTCCCCTGTTGTTTTAACCTTAACAGTTAAATTTCTCACTTTTTATCATGCTGGATCATCGGACATTCGAACTGTAGAAGAATTTATTTTATAATTATAAAAATACATGACGGAAAGAATGAAGCCAAGGACAGAGATTATTCTTTTTTTTTTTTTTTTTTTTTATGAAATGAGTTACTAAACTGTGGTAATTATAATTTTATTATATATATATATATATATATTTTTTTTTTATTTATTTTTTTTTTATTATTATTTTTTTTTTTGAGAATAGGGGACAATTCCCTAGTATTTCAACCAAAATCTAATGTCGTTTTATGATGCAGCAAAGGGAATAGGTAGTATACTCTTTTAGTCCAAATGTTTTGGAAATCGATAAGTAGCAGGTCTCCACCTTCATCATCATCGCAGTGAGTACATTTCAGTGGAGTATTAGACGGGAGGTGGCGAAAATTCCTCAGACATTTCGTGCTTCTAACTCAAACTAGTATTATTGCATGGATATGGAATATATATGCTCTGCGATCGATTTTTCCGAGATAATGGATTAAAATCACAGGTTTCTTCTGCTTCAGAGATTGACGAACTTGGGAAACTAAAAAAGCTTACGAAACCACGAGGCAATGCAGACACTTGTCCAAATGTGTGTTAATTCAAAAAGTCAGTTTAATTCGAAATGGAACCTTTGTAGTAGCTAAGTCAGTATAGACGAAGCCCTTTGGTCGGAAAGACCTTGGTTCGATTCCCATCAGTGACGTGAGGAACCTTTATCCGGTCTCTTTCGACTAAAGGTGAGTTAGCCGGTCTCATACGGAGGTAGGGTTTTTTTTTTTCACGCGAAAACTCAGGTGTTTCGTCCCCCAGAATAGGCAAACCGGCCCGTGAACACACGAGTGGGAGATCTACAGATGTAGAACACACCGAGAGGCATAGGGCTAACCACCTTATCCTTTAACCTATAATTTCTACATTTAACCGCTACCTATACGGTAGCGGTTAAATGTAGAAATTATATAGCGGGAATCCCCCCCCCCCCCGATTACAAAACATCTTCAAGATAGTACTAAGCTAATATTCGAATGATGATAAATTCTGCTTATTAATTACCAACCCGATTTGCATTCCTGGTTTACTTTTGACATGATAATAATAATTCAAGTATGAATTATTTAAATTAAGGGGATATTAAATCCCACATTGTTTTAAAACCGAATAAGAAACTCAAAGATCGGAATCAAAGAGTTTCATGCCGAATATAGTATAACTATAAACGTATCGGCGACTACTAGCGTAAGCTAAAGCACGTAGTTCAAGTACGTAGTACAAACTAGGGCAACTCGAAGCAAAGGTGGAAAAAGTTCTGATCGCTATTCTTAGTATTTTCCATAATGTAAAACCCATCTCCTAGGAGACGTATGATGTTATACATTATGGTGGGAGGTCACTACCCAGACCGGTTTCGATCTTTGAATAAGTGAAACGGGCTCTAAAAATAAGACGATCCCGAAAGATCGCCCAACTCCGCGTTGTTCCACTCAATGACAGGCTCACCCCGCCACCGAGAACTTCTCAGCATTGGCTCTACCCAGTGGCAGGCTCACCCCACCACCAAGCAGAGCCATAATCTCAGCGGTGGCCCCACTCTGAGACAGGCAAAAACCTATCCCGAAGCAGAGCCTCACGGAGCCCACCACCGGTTTCGATCTTTATTGAGATCTCATCGGTGAGTAGCTAGACCCAGACCGGTTTCGATTTTTATTGAGATCTCATCAGTGAGTAGCTAGACCAAAGTATAATACTAAGGGTATAGCGAAAAGAACTTATATACTCTGCTATACGAGTTGTCAAAAAGGTGCACCCATAAATTATTATTTAAAATAAAGAGCCAACAGGCTTCATTTCGGCGATGTAAACATTATTTAAATTAAGGAGATATTAAATCCCACATTGTTTTAAAACCGAATAAGAAACTCAAAGATCAGAATCAAAGAGTTTCATGCCGAGTTCCTTTCGCTATACCCTTAGTATTATACTTTGGTCTAGCTACTCACTGATGAGATCTCAATAAAGATCGAAACCGGTCTGGGTAGTGACCTCCTACCATAATGTATAACATCATACGTCTCCTAGGAGATGGGTTTTACATTATGGAAAATACCAAGAATAGCGATCAGAACTTTCTCCACCTTTGCTCCGAGTTGTCCTAGTTTGTACTACGTACTTGAACTACGTGCTTTAGCTTACGCTAGTAGTCGCGGATACGTTTATAGTTACTATATTCAGCATGAAACTCTTTGATTCCGATCTTTGAGTTTCTTATTCGGTTTTAAAACAATGTGGGATTTAATATCCCCTTAATTTAAATAATGTTTACATCGCCGAAATGAAGCCTATTGGCTCTTTATTTTAAATAATCAAGTATGAATTATTATTATCATCAGAAACCTCTAAGGTGTCAATCACTCACTGAAGGAGGCATAACATCACTCAAGTCAGTTATCGCATGGATATATCAGACACCAGTTTTAATAAAGAGATGCACGCAGGATGCTGCATTCAATACACCTTTATACAAGTTGTAAAAACATGTAACTTCCGATTCAGTTTTACACAGAATAGTAAACGAAGCTAATTCTGTGTGGCGATTGATTATGCATGCTCCCAAGTGGCTCTGCTAATAAAGTTTAGAAACCATTGTATTAAGGCTTAATAATACATCTTATACACGTCAGTGTGTGTAAACCAAAAACGTTTTCGTCACATAAAAAAAAAAAATTATAAACTAAGTTTAACCCCAGTAATACTACGTATGCATGTGAGTAGAGCCGGAAATTATGTTTGCTATTTCTCTAGAGTTTCCAATACCTTTTGAAGAGGAATAATTGAAAACTAAAAGTGCGTTATCTGTGCGAAACCGACCTTTCTAGAAATGTTAAACTTGGCGAAGAAATGCTAACAACAACTTGACCTATTTACCAGTCGTTTTTCGTTATCTCAAGAAATCGATACTTCAACTTAGCCAATTTTCTCCTGCATGAAAGGATTAATTCTCAGACTTCGCAACTCGATTTCAGAATTCTGAAGCATGGTTTAACTAAACTGAACAAACATGAACGTCTCGCTGTGAAGTCTGAAGAACCTTTGTCCATGTCTACGAACATTTCTTGACAACTGAACTGTAAGTAATTATGGCAATAAATGTCTGCCAACGTGAGCCAAAAAGGTGGATTGGTTGTTCACAAATTCAAGAACTTTTCTTTGTCATAGGAGTAGCAATTAATGAAGTCCCTCAAAATCAGCAAACTTGCCTTTACGTGCATGTTCGAAAAGCTTTACAGCATAAAGATAGTTCACTAATCAATGATGCTATTCAAACAGTAAAGAAAACAAATCTCAGCTAACTTTAATTATGACGTGACAATCTGTCAGTGTTGTTGTTGTTGTTGTGTGTGTGTATATGTGTGCGCGTTAAGCGCGACACTGATTCACTGGAAATAATGATGCCACTGCATGAACGCGTTTAGTCTTCAGAACGAAGATAGTTATCTTATTATTATTATTATTATTATTATTATTATTATTATTGTTGTTGTTGTTATTCTGTTCACGAACGTTTAATAACCTGCAGCACATTTAGTGTGGGATGGTCAAGCGCCAGATAATCTGGGAATTCTAAAACTCAAACAGAATATTTTCGAACGGCTCCACCACCGATAAGCAGAAGTGGTCAATTTTCAAGAAAATACAATAAAATGCTCGATTTTTAAACGCCGTTCTCAAGATCATGGGAGTTTTAGATTTTAAGTGTTATTTATATCAGTCTTTTTTATGGAAAAATTCGAAATCCTTTGCATAATAATATCCGTGTGGGCTAAATCAGGTTAACCAGGAACCTTGCACTGAAGATCAAACGTGACACTTCGGGCCTCCATTAAGGACGGTGGAAATATTTCAGAAGATGAAAATTAACTGTTACCAATTTACGACTACGCCGGAAATGGTAGAAGTCAGTCAGCCGTTCTATGACGGATATCTGGATGTAAAAATCATGGTATATTATTATTTTATTACATGGCACCTCTGTGGATTACCAGGATTCATTGCAGAAGGCCACCTGTAATATGTCGTAATAGATGGTGTGTTATTTCTCTAGCCGGCTCGCCTGATTTTAACAGGGGAAAATTCTGAGTTTACAAGAGAGAGAGAAAAAAAAATCTGCTACCAGGCAATTCAGCTCAATTAAAAAAGGACGTGTAACCATTCGTAATTGATGATTCATTTTTGAATCATCAATTATGATGATTCACTTTGCGGGAGTGAAAACTTCACTCCTCGGTATGAAACTGGCAAAGCAACCTTCACTTGAAAACACCTTCTAAAATGTTCTTCACTTCCTGAACAGGATTCAAAACACGGGTTTTTCCAACCAAAAGACGTCAAACTTAGATAAAACTGTTAAGGAGACGAAATGTTTAGAAATTCAAGAAGCCGTTTAAACAATTAGCGATTCGAACATGGTAATTCTATTAATGTCGTTTGTTCTACGGTTCTTTGAATTTCAACGCAGAAAGATCAAAGAGGAAAGAAAAATAATGCATGGCTATAATGAAGGAGAAAGTTGTGTTGCATGATACACCAGTTCCATCTAAGCTCAAAGAATTTTCCTACACCTATTAATCCTATTTCAGAACTCTATTACCAATATTACCTTGCATAATAGCTCTTTCGCTTTTTCATTTATACTGTACCTGCAATTCTAACACTGGATAAATTGCCAAAACTTAAATTAAACATTAAGTAAACGGATAACACTGTCCAAGTGGAGGGGATTTAAAAACTATATACTGCGCTTACTAACTATTGCTTTTGAATCGCACAAGCACAAAAAATATTTTACCATCCTTTATTATGCGCTCATATAATGAATTATCATTCTAATCTTTATAAGGAAAGATGTGTGTAAATTCAACATTTAAAATGTGTAAAATATTTATTTTATTATTATTATTATTATTATTATTATTTTTAAGTTGTCAAAACAGTGAGTAAATTTAACATCATATGCTGAATTTCGACACTGGTTTTTATTTTGTTCAGCTCAAGGACTTTATTATTATTGTTGTTGCCATCCCGTCCAACAGATACTGAATACTTTCAATTCTTTACTATGCTTTCTTTGCACGTTTACCTAAGCAATTACCAGCAAACATATACTATCAATAAAACAGCTACCATCGTTCTTTGTCATTCTCAACATAATACTCCACAAACATCGGTAAATTAGAAACATTCATTAATTTTGAGAAAATGGACGTTGAGAAGTAAACATAGCGCCATCTAACAATGTGGACAAGCATGACGTTGAAAGTAAATAAAGTGAATTTTGGAAAGAGGAAAACTAATTGATTGACTAATGTCCGAACATTGAAGTATGCATGCACGCAGGTAGGTTAGGAAACTTAAAACGACATTTCGGAGATTTAAATTAAATGCTTTAGCGTGGTGCAAAATATTTCGTTTAATTTGCAATCACTTGTGAGAGTACGCAACGAGAAATTCAAGCGAAAATCCAGAAAGCAGTTGAGATCACATAAATCGCATCGTTGTGTACAAGATCTGAGATTACGAATGATTGTCCTCTATATGCATACGCGTGAAATAAAGAAATGTTTCACAATTTAGACAAGAGGAATCATAAAGAAGCAATTCCTACAGAAATAAAAATAAATTGAAAATGATTATTGTCCTTCACCGCCATGCTATCGCTTCCATAAAATATTGTGAAATGTGAAGATGTGCAGATTGGAAAAAGTTCCATTCTTATTATCTTGATTGTTTTCAAATTTTGGGAAAATTCAAAAATACTTTTTGGCGCTTCTTAAAGATTAAATACGACAGAAGCTTGATGTAATGAATCTGGTCTATAACGAGAACACTGCTATTACGAATGATTCTGTACACTGTTAAATATAGGAAGATTTTTAGCTATATTTTTCACTCGTTATAACGAGTGTGTATTCAGTCGTTTCCCGTAACTGCGTGATTATGAAAACAATACAATGGAAATAAAAAAAATAAAAAAATGCTTACGTATTTGCGCAGTGATTAGAAATGTAAAAAGAAGGAATTTGTCTAAAGAGAATCCTGAAATGTTGGCAGTGCAAATTTCAATGCTGATTATCTACAATTGCATTTTCCCATGAAATAATGTGCATCATTGCCTCGGAATTGTCCAAATTAATCACACTTGCGAGCAATAAATGACAGCTGTGCTTACTTTCCCACTAGAGCACGCGTATTGAAACTAAACACTGAACATTAAGTATTGTACGCCCACACTTCATAGAACCTAGTCTGGCAAATTGCCAAGAATAGTCGATTCATGCTGAAGAGGGAAAAAAATAGATGTACGAATTGGTCACCAACACGCGAAATCACATGCTTTATACATAAAATTTTCCAACTGTTATACAAGCAAAATAGTTACCACTTTAAAAACTACAATGTTCATAAAAGAAAAGTTAATTTTCTGACGTGTAATAATAAACAACTCCCACAAGACTGATTGATTACCCTATTATTGGAATGGATTCTCCTTCTTCTGGCATGCGCAGAAGTGTCGAAGGTACAGTGTCCAGCTCGGCTACACGTGCATCGTGAAGCAAAAAACTTAAAAGAAATTAAGACTACTTTTTGCAGGCTGGATTTTTTGAGATCAATTCTTAAAAGGGCTTCGTAATTCTCTTAATACTATAACGAAACCACATATTTCTGCAAAATATGTGCTATCAGTTATGTAGCAATACCAGGACAAAGTTGTCAAATTTAAACCCAGACAATGTGAATTCCATAAAAACTTGTTTCACTTAAACGTCTGTCTGTTTGTGTTTTTTTGAGGAAAGGGTAAGTATTAAAATTTCCTTTTTAAAAAAAAAAAAAAATCCGACTTTGCGAAACACATAATAGGAGCTACTGGATCCGATGCAATTATATAAAGTCAACGCGAGCAGTGAGAAATGCAATAACTCTTGATTTATCCGGCAAACTAACCATGCCTTCGCTTCAGAGAACAGAAGAATATTCACCTGGTTAAATCATTTCACGATTCAACTCTTCAGAAAGTTATTTTCTGAATACAGTCTAAATCAGGGGCCAATATGTTATTTGCAGGCTACTTGAAATAGTTTCGCGCGGCATGGGTCGCAATTTAAACTCTAGCGGTTTTGTTATTATTATTGAAGCATATTTTGTCCTCGGTGCAGATGACATTCCTGACAATCATGTTTTTGATTTGTTAAAACGAGGTTCTTCAGCGAAGATAATAAATTTAATTAAGGCATTTGCTGTTAAGAGTGAACTTAACGAGCAGCGTGTATACAGCAGTGATTCCAAAATGCCATTCGCTAAGTCTAATTTCCTCAAAGCACAACGTTATGTAGAGCAATTTGGACAGGTGCATTTCGCAAACAGCGAACGACACTTACAACATTCGTACTAAGCAGATCGCTCCCACGTGATTTCGACAATGCTATCCCTGACAGCGACTTCATCTTTCAAGGTAATTGGCCGTCTTGCTGTCGTCTAAACTGCGAGAGAAAGGCATCAAGACAACGGTAATATGGTTTGAGTGTTACAGTGTTAATTCACGGAGCGTTAATCTTGCTGAAAACTGCGAAGCTGGAGTTAAGCGAAAACAGCAGTAACGTACTAATCACACTAACGTAAACAATTCTGAAGGTTATGTGCAACTCAGAATAACAGTAGGACTGCTCCAGAATTTAATTCTATGCTGCTTCAAGTAACATAGATGGATAATGATAACAACGAAAGATTCATAAAGGATTGAATCTTAAAATAAAACAGACAGTTTTCGCATTGCAATCCATCAATTATTATACTAGAATTTTTTCATAATTAGAATCATAATCGTAATAAATTCACTTGGCAAAATCTATACTACTTATGATAAATAATATTTGTAAACGTTCTTATAGAAAAAAAAAAAAAGGAAAACAAAGCAAAACAGTCCTTTATCGGAAGAGAATAGAGCTCGTTTGTTATCACTGTGACCATGAAAGGACATTTTGGTCAGCAGATCGGAAAATTTTCCTGTCACACTCGAGAAATCAGAAGTCGTGATAGACTGAGAATATCAAGAAAAGTTAATTGAGAATGCGGCCAATAACAATGCAAACAAACAAAAATCAAAGAACTCGAAAAAATTTTAAACCTTATATGTAACAATTCAAGAGCACAGAGGATGGGAACTTCTTGGAAGTTCCATCCTCTGTGCACTTGAATTGTTACATAACAGGTTTAAATTTTTTTTTTTTCGAGAGTCAATTCGACATGCCACGAATACTTTCAAATAATTCTCAGTCTTAAGATCTGTTATAAATTTATACGATGGAGCAGCAATATGCGTTATATATTCAAAGTTAGAAAGAATTCAATACATTTTTGAGTACTGTCCATCCATCTATTCAATGGACAGCATCAACAGATGCTTTGAGTACTACCCCAGTTCAAAATCCATTAAAAAAAATTTCATTGTGAAATCATATATTATTTGTTATAACAACATTATAGAAATGCAGTCTGAAACTTTCAGAAACTATTCAGTTTTATAAAAAGAAGAAAAAAAATTGAATATCAAAACAGACTAATTCCTTTAAAAAATATTTATAAATGTTGTCTTCCGTAGATTTAATCTGCGCTTATTTATTTGATAATTTGATGACTGTCGAATTGATATTAGCTGTAAAGCAATTTAGCATAAATGAATAAAATAATAATTATTATAGTTAAAAAAAAAAGGCATTATGTAACATTTCGTTAACTTTTTTTATGAAACCTTTCCACAAAGAATTTAACGTGAGTATGCGTACACACACACATACACTGAAAATATAATCTGAAACATTTTAAACTTTTCAATTTTATATATGTATGCACACACATCTTTTACCTCTTCCGGCCTCTCACAGATGGGTAGAGTTTTCCTGATAGGGGATTACTGCATTGTAAAACGGCCGTTATGCCACTTCTCTGCTGCATCCCCTAAGGGGGGGGGGATAATTTCATGCCTGTAGATATGCGTGTTCATAACCAGTTTGCCTATTTTGAGTGATGAAAAACAGAGTTTCCAGGCAAAAAATCATTGCAATGAGACCAACTTACCTTTAATTGTAACGTCCTGATGGATAAAATTCTCGTCATAGACGGGATTAGAATCCATGTCTTTTCAATTGAAGAGCTTCGTCTAATGGAGGCTCATATATATATATATATATATATATATATATATATATATATATATATATATATATATATATATATATATATATACCATAGACAAGTAAGCCAAGTTTGCGCCTGCCAGTATTGCAAGTCTACGTGATCCCGCACGTAGTGCAAGACCAAAGCAACTCATGGTAAAAGGTGGATAAGCTCTGACACACAACGACACGTAAACGCGCATGACATTCGCGTTAATAGCCCGGGTTTGCGGTAACAAATACAGACACATTTGAACCCTTTAAACAAACGTACAGATTGCGCAGGGATTCAAATTCTTAGCGTTCCAGTGGTTTTAAACTGCCCAGAAGACGAGACAGGGTGTGCACTGTGAAAATTACACCAAGAAATCAGTGGCTGCGATTGGTTATTGTGTCAACCAATCTAATTGGGGGTTGCAGTTTTTGTTTTCTTTTAAGTTTCTTCTGTTTTACATGAAGGGTGAACTGATGTGTTTATGACACCGATATAGACAAGTTTTTAATATATAATTTTCTATAAATAATTTATAACGTTTTTGCCCATATTTACAATGGGTAACTGTTAACGACCTGCTGAATGTCCTGTTTTCTACCAGAGCTTTTGCAGATTGTAATTGTATGATTGCGGTCGAAGGAGGTAAGACTTGTCCTTCTCTTCCAAATTTACTATTATATTTACACCTTTGAGAAATTCAAACATACCAACAAAATATAGCATTCTCCTTCATTATTGTTTTCTAATACATCTTAAAATAAACACATTGTTCCCCACTGTACGCGGATTTGGTTATTTGGTTATAATTAATTAATAAATTAAAGTATTCCAAGTTATTCTAGAATTAATTGCATTTGACCAATTAGATGAGCGCTGATGCGGTACGCATTCTTAAACTTTCATACATCGATATAAAAAAATAAAAAAACAATCATATGGTGAAATTGACGTGAATTTTGTAGCGCGAGTTGCATAAGCCACAATAGCACACCCAGTCACACACACACACATGAAAGGTTGGAAATCAATAGTACATTTTTAGTGCAGTGAGTGGGCAAAAGGATTAGATAATCCGGAATCTTATCCTACGAAATGTACTTTGTCAAGCCGCCAAAAAGTAAGGGGTTGGTCTCTCACACCAGGCAATGAAATTCATCATCCATCTAAAGACATTCACAAACAACCATTCCCGCAGTGGGATTCGAACCAACGGTCTGTTGTTATTGAAAGGCAGAAATACTATATATTCGACCAACCAGGCTGACCAGAGACAGCATCTCAGAGCGGTGATATATGTATACATTAATGCTTTGTTTACTTCATCTGTGTTTTAAGAGTCTACATAATATTTCAAAGCAAGTATAAACTACTGCCAATTTCTCAAAAACGTCCTGTAAAATTCCAGGGATTTCCATTTTCCATGTCCAACAGAAGGAGTGTCGAGAACCAACTTGGGTCTGGAAACGCGTTTCTTCGCGCTCCATCTCACGAATAATTCGATGGTAATCAATTATATTATATTATAAGAATATAGACTCTGTCATTTCGTATTGTGGGTGGAGAGAAAGAAGCTTCAGAACTATATTGTTAACTTTTCCAGGCATAGGAAACTAAATTATACTACCAGCGTGCAGGTTCCACATTGCTCTCTGTACTCTATATCAAAGCCCCGCCAGATAAAGGTGGGCGAATCAAATTTTGATAAGTCTCAAATATTCGTAAAATGACTAGGACTGCAATATACGTGGGTGGTCTGAAAAGTTCTCGGCCTAGCAATGAAAAACGAATTTATAATTTCAAAATCATTTTTATTTTTCAACATAATCTCCCCTAAGTCTAATACATTTATTCCAGCGATGCTCCAGCGCCATTATCCCGTCCCTGTACTGGTTCTCAGTAAGTTCTGCAAAATATTCCTCTACAGCTGCAATTACCTCTTGATTCGAAGAAAAACGCTGACCAGCAAGGAAGAGTTTTAGTTTTGGGAAGAGATAGAAGTCAGAGAGAGTCAAATCTGAGGAAATAGGATGGATGTTCCAACAATTCATAGTGCAGATCTGTTAATTTTCCCATTGAAAAAAAAAAAAAAACCTTTGTGGGCAAGTACATTGTACTGATGAGGATTCCTCTTTCATCAGTACAATGTAGAACTCTTTCGTCTGGTCTGGTTAAAAGATCGGAATAATATTTCCCGTTTCAAGATAATTAATGAACAAAATGCCTTTATCATCCCAAAACACCAATGCCATGACCTTGTCTTCTTTGGCACTGAACAACTGGCTTCTGTTCACTGTTTTAACTGCTGTTTGGATTTTGGTGTGTAATGGTGAATCCGAGTCTCATCCATAGTAATAAATCGAGGCACAAAATCAGTTTTATTCTTGTTAAAACGCTCCAAGCACTGTTCAGAGATTTTCATCATGATCTGGTGTGAGCAAGCGTGGCACCCTTTTTGCGCAAAGCTTTTCATGTGCAATTCTTCGTGCAAAATATATCCTACACGTTCTTTTGAAATGCCTATAGTCTCACAATTTCATGCACTTTGACTTGCCGGTCATCCAATACCATATCGTGCACTTGATCAATGATTTCTGGTGTTGTTACACTTTTTGGACATCCTTCACGTGGATCATGGCTGGTACGGCCACGTTTAAACTCGGCAGTCCATTTCTTAATTGTCGAAAACGAAGGAGAAGAGTGCCCATAAGTTTTTATGAACTTCGAATGAATTTTTTTGGCGTTAAACCTTCTTTTACAAAGAATTTTATAACCGCACGATACTCAATTTTATCCATTTCGAGGGATACAGACAACACTTTGGCTTCCGACAGCTGTATATATATATAAAAAAAACTACTTGTTAGAATGACCTGCAATTTCACATGGATGCTTATGACAGATGTACCAACTTAGGGGAAAAAAATCTTGCCGATAGTGTCGCCATCTACGGTCCAGGCCAAGACCTTTCAGACACCACCCACGTAATATCGTGAATGATGTTATTTAGATATCCTATTATCCTGCTATAAAAGCCAAACACTGAATTTTTTCAAGCCTCCAATGAGCAGTGATCTTATACCAGGAGATGAAATTCATCTTCACAAATTCAATTTATGTATTTTGGAAAATTCTCATTCTAGAGAAATGCGCTGGACTGCACTGTTAGTGAATCGTATGGTGTTGTTATTAATGACAAAACTGTAATGGAAGTCCAATGGCTCGAATATAAACTAAGGCCGATCATCTTCATGGTAAAGAAATTACTACTGCGAAACGGGCGTAAGCCAGATGAACGATCTCGAAGAATGTAATTTATTTGGATTTGAATTACAAACGATGCCGCATACTTAAGAATGTATAAGGGTCTCTAATTAAAAATAATAACTTGCGCCCAAGATATTCGACACAATAACCACAGAAAAATAATGCAGAAATCCTATCACCTTTCGTGTCTAGCAACTAGTTATTTCGACGCCTATTTCGTGTTTCTGACGTCACCCTACGAGTCAGTGCTGTCGGCATCCGCGTCGCGCACCACTAGCCGGCAGGAAAGACAAGGAAACCATCTGCGGCAATCGATCCCATGGCTAAGGTGGTGGCGACACGTTTCCTGTGCATCACTCCAGATATGGTGATGGGAAATGACAAAAACAACCTTGATACCACCTAGGGTAAGGAATCTCGTGGTTCCTAATCACGCCACACTAAGAGCAGAGGTCAGCGGAGAGCAAATCACCCACAGCGCAAGCGCAGTTTTCCCTATAATGCGTCATCTTCAGATATCTGCAGAACGAACGAAAAAAAAAAAAAAAAAAAAAAAAAAACAATGCATGCCGACAATAGCAGTCATTTCTGATATACCACTTGTTTTGTAATAGATCTTTTATTTCGTTTTTCCTTTCTTCTGAGCCTGTTGATGAGAAACCAATTTTATTTCGCAAACAAGAAATGAAAACGTTCTTCTCTCCATCCCCCTCCCTCCCTTCCTCTTTTCTCCAGACCGTAAACATATTACGTTCTTTTGTTCTTATACGACGTCGTTAGCAAATGCACACCTCGGATCATGAAATTCATCTTTGAAATGTAAAATCAACCAAGCAGGTTAGCTGAGAAATGTAAAGCAACCGCATCAGCTGCTTGAAGGCTTTATTATTAATAATAAATAAAATAAAATAAAAAAACAACATGTGATGTGAATTTAGGAGAGTTGTTCATGATTATCCAGTTAGAAAATTTAGAGCTTCAAAGTTTATGCCACAACTGGCTAATCCGTTGCTTTTTAGGCATGTTTCATAGCAATATATTTCTTTAGGATCTGTCATCGGTGTATCACACCTCTAAAAACATTTTGCCTGCAATCGTGTGACGTCATGTTTTCACCGGACCTCAAATTCCACAGCAATTATAGCGAGGTGAAGTTCACAGACTAGAAACATCACCCAATAAATGCTATTATTTTAATACTGATTTTCATCTACATGTTGAGCCGTCGTAGCTCAGTCAGTATAGACGAAGCCCTACGGTCGGAAAGACCTGGGTTCGATTTCCGTCCATGTCGTGAGGAACCTTTATCTGGTCTCTTTCGACTAAAGGTGAGGTAGCCCGTCTCATACGGAGGTAGAGGGTTTTTTCCACCCGGAAACTCGGATTTTTCGTCCCTCAGAACAGGCCAAACCGGCCCGTGAGCACACACACACACACACACACAGATCTACAGTCATATATACATACTTAATCCCTCACTAGGAGGGCTCAATAGTCCTAAGGGGCGGTCAAGGAACCGTCCCTTAGGACCCCATAAGAATAAATCAATAAAAATCGAAATCAGTGAGTAGGTCTACCTACTCATTGATGAGACCTCAATAAAGGTCGAAACCGGTCTGGGTAGTGACCTCTCCTTATAATGTAAAACAGTAATACATCTCCTAGGAGCTGCGTTTTACATTATGAGAAAATATTAAGGATAGTGACGGATCTTGCTCCACCTTTGACACGAGTTGCCATAGTGTTGTACTACCCAAGTGATGACTTACGCTTGGACTCGCCGATAGTTCTTCGGCATGAAACTTAGATTTCGATCTCCGAGTTTCGTATCCGGCTGTAAAATAATACGAGATTTATTATCCCCTTAACTTAAAGCTTTATGTTCTTTCTTATTAATTCTAGTTTCATGCTTATTTATAAACTGTCGTTTTAATTTCTTCTCGAAACAGCGGAATGACGTTCATTCAAAATTTCACATTTTAAAGAGGTAAACAAGTCACAAAGCTGGTGACCGTGTGCAATACTTAGAAAAAACAACAATCAAAATCCCACCTAGTAAAGTAATATGATCCAGATGATAGATGAGTTTTTGTTGTCCGTTGCTTAATGGAGCTCTAATCAACCCTGCTTAATGG